>NC_041387.1:325741620-325798100 GCF_002162155.2 Triticum dicoccoides | reverse complement strand
AATAAAGATGACCCTCGGGCTCCGGAAACCCAAGGGAAAAAGGTTTAGGTAGGCAAATGGTAAAACCAAGGTTGGGCCTTGCTGGAGGAGTTTTATTCAAAGCGAACTGTCAAGGGGGTCCCATAAATCACCCAACCGTGTAAGGAACGCAAAATCAAGGAACATAACACCGGTATGACGGCAACTAGGGTGGCAAAAATGGAACAAAACACCAAGCATAAGGCCGAGCCTTCCACCCTTTACCAAGTATATAGATGCATTAATTAAATAAGAGATATTGTGATATCCCAACATAATCCTGTCCATCATGGAACAATCTTCAACTTCACGTGCAACTACCAACGCTATAAGAGGGGCTGAGCAAAGCGGTAACATAGCCAAGCAACGGTTTGCTAGGACAGGTGAAAAGGTTAGAGGCTGACATGGCAGTTTGGGAGGCTTGAAGAACAAGTGATAGGTAGCACAGCATAGCGATAGAACGAAGCAACTAGCATAGCAATGATGGTAGTGAGATCCAAGGTGACGGTCATCTTGCCTGAAATCTCGCTAGGAAGAAGAACAAGTCCATGAAGAATATGAAGCCACGAAGATGAACCAATCTGAGACGAACGAATCCTCACAATCGCAATGGAACAAGAACTATCGAGAAGGGGCACAACCGGAAAGAAGCAAACAACATGGTAAACACACAACACATAAACATGACAAGATGCTCAACCAAGTATGATGCATGACAAGGCTATATGATGCCATTCATGGCAACAGATGATGTATACAAGAGCAACACATCAAAGCAAGTTTAAATGAGGCCGAAAACAACATATAACAAATCTGGTAAGTCCTCATATGCAAATTTCGAAATTGGTCCAGATCTGAATAAAACTTATGTTCAAGTTGTTAAACAACAAGTTAAGATGCACCAAGATGATCTACATGAAATTCTAGTCAAATTACATATAAAGTTCATTTAGTTCGGAGCTACGACCTAGAAGATATGAGCAAAACAAGTTAAACATGTCATTGATGCAAAATGCATACAAACATCAAGCAAATGCATTCAAAACATGGATGCAACAAGGTAACATAAAACTATATGCAAAATTAAGCAAGTTTCATATAGGGCACACTCAAAACGGAGCAACGGTTCAACACATACACATGAAACAAGTTTAAAGGACAAGCTGTCCAAAACAGCAACTAGGCATCTAGCAAGCATCAAAACAATATACTACAGCACCTCAATATGAAAACAAAAAGGCATGGACATGATGTACAGGTAAAGCATGACAAAACATGAACACTAATCCATCTCCATAAATCATTAGAAGATGCTCAAAAGGACATGCCAAGATTGCAAATAATAACAGTTCACAGACTTAGCAGAAATCACAGAGCATGACAGAAATAACATCGTGTTGCAACGTTTAGAGCTATCAAACAACATGCCACAGGAACTTATCATGGCAAACAAAGGCATGGCATGCTAACACTAAAGACAAGGAACTAAACTCCCTTACAGAACTAATTCCAAAGATCAATAGAAAAGATGGTAGCAACCATGCAAACATGGCAAATGATATGACAGTTTCAGAATAACAGTACATGGCAGGAACAACGATAAGTAGGCATGTTGGTGAGCTTGTACCACTCTCCACAGAGCATTACATGGCATGTGAAGTCAAGCAACAGTAAGATGACATAATTATGAAGCTACACATGCCAAGATCAAGTTCATAGGGTGCATGGATGACTACCAAAACTCATGGCCAAAACTGAACTTAATGTTAACAGGATGACAGCAACATTATTTAGCAAATTTGGAGCATGATAACAACAAGGTACATCATGCTATAAATGCAACCAAGGGCATGGATGGATAGAGCATGATATGTATAACAAAACATCCTTAGTGAACATCTCCAGATTATGCATAGAATGACTTGTAGCAGCAGGTTTACATAGCATCATGATATAACAGATTCAGCCTAGCAAAACAGTAACAACAAGTACCCTACTTCACGAGCTTGATGCACTCACTACAAGACTAACAAAAATACATGGATGTCACCACTGTAAAGAAGGCATGATGTAGCTCAAAACTCATGTAGACATCAAGCTCATAGGATGCACACACAAAATGCAACGAAAATGACAAAACAACAATTTATAACAGTCTTAGCAGGTTAACATCATTAGCACTCTTGCAACGATGATAATGGAATCAAGATGGACTAAAACAAGCATGGCACAGTGGAGTGAAATGAAGAGCATCTCACAGTGAACACTTTGACATATTAAACGCACGAAATGGAGGGGCACACATGAAGTTATGGCATGTCAAAGTGGGCACCATAATGCAACAATTTTTGGGACTTGGTGGAAAAACGAAGTCAACCTCGTGGATCTGGATCCAGATCTGGCACGCGCATGGATCGAGGTTCACCGAATCTCAGAGGAAGAAGATGCCGGAGCTCAGGGAGGAGGCCGGAGAGGGTCGCCGAACGAGGGGGAGGCCAGAGCGGGCGGGGCGGCGCGGACGGGCGCCGGCGAGGTCCGAGGCGGCACAGCAGGGAGCTCGTGCTCCTGTCCATGGAGAGAGGAGGGAGATTAGCGTTAGGGAGAGAGAGAAGAGTAGGGGAGAAGGGATGGGGCGACCTGGCGGCGGAGTTGGCACCGTCGGCGGCGCGCTCCAGCGGTTGGACGAGGGGGCGTAGAGGAGGAGGCGGGGACGGGAGCTCGGGAGCGCACGGGGCGCGAGGCACGCTGGGGGAGCGAGGCGGCTTGGGCCTGGTCGGGCTCGCGGAGGGCCATGGGTGGGCCTGCAGGGCCGCGGCGGCGGGGGAGCTGGAGGGGATAGGTGGTGGTGGTTGGTTGGCTGGAGGGCGACAGTAGGTAGCGGCGCGGCGAAGGGGGCGGTGACAAGTGGTGGGGCTGGGTTCGGTCGGCGCGGAATCTGAGGAGGAGGGGCTAGGAGGTAGGGGAAGGGCTAGGAGATGCCCAAAATGGCATGAGGGTGTCCATATATAGCAGGTAGGCTAGGGTTTGGGGGTTTGGGGGGCGTTTCAGAGCCTTGGATCGCCAATGGACGGCTCCGGATCGGAGAGGGACTAGGAGAGGGGTTGGTGGGCTGTGTAGATTGGACAGGCTATAAGGAGAGAAGAGATAGCAGCACGGCACGGGTTTTCGGACATCGAAAACACCTGACGAATATACCGACTATATTGCGGTTATAAGTTTAAGGTTGGGCTATCAAATGAACTCCGAATGCGACGAAACTTGACAGGCGGTCTACCTACACTATAATAAGACCGCACGCCAACTTTCAGCCCATTCCGAGAAAAAATTTATGCCACTTAAAAATAATATTTCGGAGGTGCCACTGGCACGTGCGAGTGTGTCTGGGCTCAGAATGGACAACGGAGAGAACCGGTGGAACCCGAATGGATGCAAGTTTTGAAAAACATGCAGATGAAATGCAGATGATGACATGGAAAAATGCAACATGCAAGCAAAGACATGGCAACAACGATGAATAGCTGGAAGACACCCGGCACATCGGATCCGGGGCGTTACAACTCTCCTCCACTAACAAGAGATCTCGTCCCGAGATCTTAGGAACGAGATGGAAGAGAAAGAGGATGAGGTGAAGTAAGAACGCACGAGAAAAGATGAAACAAAGTCGAGAGCACTCCTGTAGAAAAGATGAACGGCGAATATGGAGAATGAAAAGCTCAAGAAAACATAGATTCTGAAACCACTCCGGTTAGAACAAGATAGAAAAGGAATAAGAATGAAAGAGTTTTTGGCAGCATTCCGACTGAAAATGGAAGGATTGGTAAACTTCTCCAATGTGTCCCATAGTGATGTGGGCTTCCATGCTATTTCCTAGACTCCAGGTTGGTGCATCAAAGGAAAACTCTATGGGCTCTGTGACGGGCATGAACATCCTTCCTGGAACTTGAGCTTGAATCATCCAATGCTCCTCTTCTGGTAAAGTAGCGATGTAGGTCCCGGTGAAGCTTGGTACTCCGATGTGCAGGTATCTAGTGACTTCCTTCAAGTGGCATCCAAAAGGTGTATCTTCATCCGGTTGTGTGAACTTGTTCCTTGCATCCACCATCCTAAAGAGTAGAAAAAGGAGAGGAGTCAGAAATGAGAAGAGAGTAGTGATCTAGGGCTTTAGCTTAGTGGTCGTGTCCTACAGTCAGTGTGTGCTCTGATACCATCTTGTAGCGACCAGACCTCAAATAGTCTGATCTCTGTGCATCAGTGTCATCCCTGGATCGGTAATGCTGACACGCACAGTACTTGAAGGATTTATAACATAGTAGCAATGACACACTTATTACATCGAATGTCTCAAAGAGAACTTATTACAATAAATATTGCTAAGGCCATCTAAAAACGATAATAGCGCAAGGCTTGGAAGATAAAGCAAGTCCATCAACTCCAACGGCATCACTGAGTATAAGATCACGACCTAAGGCACCTTACTCGTCGTCTGAAAAGTCTGCAACATGAACGTTGCAGCCCAAAAATGGGTCATCACATGGAATATGCTGGCAATGTAACACATAGAGAGTAATGAACAGATTAATGCTATCACTACATGCATATATGGCTGGTAGAAAGCTCTATGGTTACAGTTTTGCATAAAGCCAAATTTTCCCTACAACAAATGAATAAAATTTCATTCAACTATCATCGTGGTTGTTAAACATTGAGAAGGTTCACCCAACTCAATCCCATTTAAGCATCATCATTAAACCTAAACAGAATTAATTAAATAACATGATGAGATTCACATGATAATCTAGGTACTAGATACTTAAAACGTCCATAACCGGGGACACGACTAACCATGATTAGTTTATACACTCTGCAGAGGTTTGCGCACTTCTCCCCGCAACACTCGATCTCCTCCGTTGGATTTCTCGCACTACATGGTGTTTGAGAAACGGATGACCGAGACACAGTCTTTCAAAAGCATTAACTCGTTACTCTGGGTAGACAATACCAACCTACATCCTCTACATCTGCTAGTCTACCACTGAAAGAGGTCACACAACATATTCAACTATGCTAGAGCCCATAGTAGCTTGCGGCTGTACATGGAAGTTTCTAGCATGAATAATCTCATGATCCCTTTGAGCCTGGGTGGCGGTCCATAGGAGAATCACACGGTACCCCGGGATTTCCAAAAATACAGGCAACACTGGGTTACCCAGGTGCCTCAATCCACCCAGATGTGTATTAAAGTTGCCACCTTAAGTAAACCATTAATTAACAATCTCACATCTGTCATGGATACACTCACCCAATCCACGTCTACTAGCATAGCATAGCAATATAAGAAAACGTAGAAGTAACTCCCAAAGGATTGAAATAAAACAGGTAATAGGTACTACCTCATCTACTTCCCAAAACCCAACATATTGAATCAGATCCTAACCATGCAATTGTTTGAGGATTGATCTAATGCAATAAAACTGGGTAGTAAAGAGGTGCGATCAAAGTGTTACTTGCCTTGCTGATGATCTGTTAAACCTAGAGACTCGTAGTAGCACGCTGCGCACTCCGGGTACTCTATCGCAAACAAACAAGCATACAATAAGCACTCATATAATGCACGGGTAAAACTCAAATAAGAGATCTAACCAGAAAGTTCAACTTAAGAACCCCGCTTTACAAAAAGAATCAAATCAAACGAACCAACGAAAGTCAAACGGCTAAAGAAACAAGCTTTGTTTACTAATCTCAACCTAAGTCAAATTTTACTGTAGCAAAAACTTGTTTGGGTTGCTTAACCGAAAAGAGGATTTCAAGACGAAACTCTAGACGCTTGAATCGCCTGATTCCGAAAAACGAGCGAAAAGTTATACTAAAACAAAAATCGGATCAGAAATCACGATCAAAAATAATCGCGAAAAATCTAAGAAAAAGAAAAACGGACGAACAGGCTAACGGACGAACATTCGCTGTCTGCGGCTTAAAAACGACGAAAACCGTTCGTTAAAATGAACGTACGGACGAACGTCCGTTAAATAACTAAACCGAGAAAACCGACGAACCGATCAAAAAAACGGATCTAGGGTTCTTAAAAAAACCGATTGGTTTTATTAAAAAACCCGGCGGCGGCTACCTCTTGTCCGGCAAGGTCTCCGGCGAGGCAGCGAGGCGGCGGCAGGGTCCGGTGGCTCCGGCGGAGGCGGCGCGGGGCGGTAGCGTCAACGGCAGCGGGCGGCGGTGGAGCGGGCGGCGGCGGCGGCGGCGGGCGGCGCGGGCGGCTAGGGTTAGGGTTCTCCACGGGTGGGCTGGCGGCGGCAGTGTGGGCTTCTGGGCAGGGCGGCACAACTTATAAAGGCCCCCCGGGCGGAGTCCAGTTCGGGTATGGCCCGGAGTCGGTTTTGTTTTTTTTAATAATTCGGACGTGCAAAAAAAGAAAGAAAAGAAATACTAAACAGACTCCAAAAATCCCGAAATAAATTTTCCCTTCATCTAAAAATAAGCTGGACAAGACGAACATTTATTTGGGCCTAAAATGCAATTTTGAAAAACGCTTATTTTTCCTAATTCAAATAAAATAGCGATAATACTCTGAAATAAAATCTTATTTGATTTTATTATTAAATCCTCAATATTTCTTTATTTTGGGAAAGTCATTTTATTTCCTCTCTCTTATTCTTATAATTGAAATATTCAAAGATAAAATAATTAAAATCAAATGATCTTTTTTTCTAAATTTGAAATAAACTCAAATATGAAAATAACAAAATTCCCAAATCTCTCCACGGGTCCTTGAGTTGCATGAAATTTCTAGGATCAAACCAAAATGCAATAAAGTATGATATGCAATGATGATCTAATGTATGACATTCCAAATTGAAAATTTGGGATGTTACACGGTGGAGGGTGTTGCGGTTGAGGTTGCGGTGGACAACGACGTCGGGGTATCGGCTCCGGCGTGATGGAGGAGGGCGGCGGTTGATGGGTGGGATGGGGTGGCGGACGGAGGACGCCGGGGTTTCGCAGCTAGTGGAGAGGTAGTTTTGGCGCCCATGGAGTACGAATGGGGAATCAGACGGGTGGGGGGAACCATATTTTGGTCTAGGACACACTTGTTTTTCGCTTCTTTGAACAGAAGATGGGACGCGCTTGTTTGAAATTTGGGGAAAGTACAAACATTTACCCCCTCTTAAATTTCGGACCTACTGCGGGTCGGGGGTAGGATGGTAATCCCAGGTGTCCAGTGGGCGGGAGCAATTTCGGCCGCGCTTGTGTGCTCAGGCGGCTATTGTGTATGAATGTTTCTCGGAGGCGGTTGCGTGGCGTCTAGATGAAGCTACGAACCTACCCCGGTTTAGACCTTTGGACATCGGGCCGGTAGGTTTCACGCGTCGGACTTATTAGAAAATTAATTTCCTTGTATTACCAAACATTGGTCTCACACGGTTTCGGGCGAGTAGATGCTCTTTTGGCACTTCGTTCGAAATTTTGAAACACAAGCATTCACATTTAGAGAACTCTTGAACTATGAGGATTGACCTAAATAGACAACATTATATTTGAGCTTGTATGTTTGAAAACCTCATTAAATTATCCGCTTCTTTTTGAAATTTTGACACTTGAAAATCCTATAACTACGATTATTTTGGAATGGAGGAGCTAAATTTGAATCTATTTTGTACACTACTACATATGCTATTATCTACAAAATCAGAGCAAAGATTGGTGCCCCCATAATTTAGGTATGATTTACAAATGCCATGATATCAAATTCAAATAATTGAATGGACTTCATGTTGAATTCAATTTTTTTAAACCACCTTAAGTTGAATTCAAATGTATGCTAGTTCATAGGTAGCTATTTATAATGTTCATTGTGTAACTTTCGTATGTATAATGTGCTTTACACGCACAACATGAACTATACTCACGTTTATATTCGATTGCTAAAGTGATGCATTGTCTGGAGTTCAAAATACTAACTATGTGGATCAGTTGTGTCGAATAATAACATACACATGCTCAAATTCGATAGAATCTAGATGTCTGATGGATCAATGACTGCTCCTTACGCGAATTGCAAATATCATGATCCCATCCTAATATCTGGATACAATTTATATCTTTAATCAATGTGTACAACAGTCTTTTACGTGTGGTTTTACTCTCCATCGGTGGTCTCTCACACATGCTCACACACTCTCTCCCGAGGTGTCTTTCTCGCACACATGCTCTAGATATAACCCTCCCCCCTCCTGTAACCATTTACAACTGTTTTCACTAACCTTTATCACAAGAACTCTTCCTCTCGCAAGCATACACACGCACAATCCCCATCGACCCTTTCTATATACATGGACCTACCAACGTGTCTCATGTACGCACATTATCTTTAGGCATGTCTCTCACGCATTGTCTCACACCTCTCTTCCTAATCGACAAGTATGATTCTAGCAAAGCATTCTGTAGGATGCTCCTTAAAGTTAGGTTGGATGAGTAGTAATATCAGAGATAAAGGGGTTATCTTAGTCCCAGAACCCAGGGTTACAAATCCTAGCCGGCTTTGTCAGTGGAGATAGAGTCCTTCACAATTCTGCTATCTTTGTCTTGTACGACTAGTCATCCATGGGTCTTCCTATATGCGTCATGGGCCGACCATGTGGCGCAGGACGGAACCGAACGAAGGGCCTCACCTCGTCCCACCGGACCTCACGCGGTGACACACCCTGTTCCCCACGTCTCATTATCTTCTCACACCCACACATACCAACACAAACACCACACACACACAAAATTTCTCCTGGTGCCTCTATTCCCTCCCCCCTTGCATATACACACTCAAGGGATGGGAATCTCTCGTTGTGATGTCATATTCGTCTCTCTCTCTCTAGACCACTCTCATTTGTCGTGCTATCTCTCCCACGCCCCCCGGCCCTATCCATGCCTCTCTCGAATACGTAATACACACACGTACCTCTCTAGGCCCCGCCAAATGCATCAACTACACATTCACACATGTTACATCACGTACCCCATTGATCTAAAAAGCCCTCTCTTCACATTTATTTCGCATACAACATTCCTTTTGAATAAAGTGTGGCCAAAAAATTATTTTAGAATTTTACATATATACAACATTAAAAAGTTATATGGAGGAGTACGAACGCTAATTTGAATTGCATGGTGCCCACAATGATATTTATTCCGACTGTGAATTTATATATTTTCATACTATATACAAAGTTAGTCATAATAAAGAGAAATGAAGAGCGTCTCTCCCTCCATCGCATACCCCCCTTGTACGCCCCTTCCATGTATGCACACAAAACTATCTCCAGGTCCTCTAAAAGTAAGCCCCCAGAAAATTCACGCATGTTTCATCTTTCTCTCGCGATATATGCAATGATGATCCTTGTATTTGAAGCGAAAGCACAATACGTACATTGGACTTCAGAATCCACTCACTACGGTCACCATATACGTTTAGTGGTTATTATACAGCCACGGGCTCACTATACAACTCTGTATTTGCTCAAGACATGATTAGTTGACCAGTTAAACGCTCCACGTGGCACCTCTAGTGTTGCATCACATTATCTCACTACCATCATGCCCACCTGTCAGCTTGTATCTACTCTACATCTACACTCTTATAAAATACATAAAAACAGACTTGGTGATGATGGTGTGCCTGCCATCCTGCAATATAGGCCGTCCGATTTATATCTGACAGATAGGAAAGAAACTATGGCAATTTTGCAAAAAGGTACCCACACACCTCTCCACATTTGCAAATAAGGCCTTCCCTCGTTCATCCTTTTCTCTCACAAGATAAACTAGTGATACAAATTCATCTTGATGTTATGTGCAATGCATGGGCATCTTGCTAGTAAGAACGAAAGCAAACAACAACAAAATATTTGGACGGTGGTTCGAAGTCATGACCGCGGGCACAACGGACAAGGTGGCCTTGTATTGGTATGTTGAGCCGTCTGTTTTAACACACATGAGCTTGTGTGGTGATTATACACACACACACGCATGCGCACGAACTGCATGCACGCAACACTCACACAAACACATGCACCCACACACGCAGGCAACACTCACACGTACACACGCAGCCACGCATGCATGCAACACTAACACGCACACACGCACGCATGCATGCACACACCAGTACACCACACAACCAACACAAACTCTCACGCTCAAGTGCTCAACCTACACGTGCATGCGCACACATCAGGCCCTGACAGAGACATACACAACCAGGTGATTCCTGCGCACGGGTTGGAGTGTTGTCGCTCCTGCATAAATTTGTGTTTATCCGACTTTTTACCTATGTGAACTGACAGGTGGGACCCACAAGGAACATGGTCAATTTAACTAGTCAACATGGCGCCACGCAGACTATTTGGCCGGTCAACAGAGTGCAATCCGATGCTGAACCATGAGCAAGTGATCGTATAATCACCGCAAAACGTATATAGTGACCGTAATCCTCTTATTCTGAAGTTCGGTGACCGTATTACGCTTTTCTCTCCGTAGGCCCTCCAAAACTACATATCTACACGTTCTCGAAGGTTACATCTAACAACTATGCAATACATCACTACTACTACACTCTGACACAATAAATCATATGTGTTTTAGTTTTACTAGATATCATATTGTTACTTAGACCTCTCCCAATGCATTGGTGCTAAAGTGGGGTGCTAAGTGCATTAAAATGCTTAGCAACTAATGTCCCCAATGCATCGGTGCTTAGGTTTTGTAGCTAAGCCTTCTCTATTTAATTGTTTAGTAATAAAACTCCTTCATTTATTGGTTGGTAGTCTTTTTGTCTAGGTTCACGTGCTTAGCATTGGTTCTTGTTGGGGTCACCATAATCCTCTCTCTCCTCTATAATTGCTTTGCCACATCATTTTTCTACCTATGTGGCATCCTTAGCACCTGTACTCCGTGGAGCACTGGGAAATGCCTTAATTATTCAGTTTTCATACATTAAAATTTCCTTTGAAATGTATGGCCAGTATCATCTACCGCGCGGGAAAAATCCCGCCCTTTACTGTTTAATCAGGTTTGTATCGATGGATCGTGCGAAATAGCAAAACTATAGTACTATACAGTACAAGTGACAATTCACTGGGCCGTCGTGTTGTGTACTCCTCCATCGTAAGAGTGCAGCGCACGCTTTCATAAACTTCTAGTCCCTTTCGCCGACATGTGGGACATCAACCTACCGGGTCCACGTGACATACCGGAATACAGTGGAGAGCAGCCGGGGTGAAGCGCCCCAGTCATGGCACCGGCATAGTAATGAGCAATGAGGCGTCAAATCACAAAGCTGCACCTTTCCTGCAGTTAAGTTGGTGGGACGAAATAATGATGCTAAAAAAAGAAGTTGGAGGGATGAAGCAACCATCATTTCACTCGTTGCTGAATCCGCTTCTCCCTCATCTTCTTCAACTTAACCACGTGTTGCTTCTGCCGTTGTTCTGCCTCATGTGGGACGCAGATCGGCTTGGTAAAGCACTGACACGTGGGACCTCATGTTAGAATACCGCCAGGACAACATCCTCTAAAAATAAGAAACCTCCCCCTCCATCCGCGCGGCAAAATCACCTCCTTTTTACTAATCTTGATTCTATAATTTTTTAGATCAATATAATTGAGATTTGTATAGATAGCACACAGGAGCAAAACCAAGTGGTATGGTTAAGGGCATCCACAATGTGTAGCCAACTGTGAAAATAGCTTTTGGCATCGTGGGAACCATTGTGGACGGTGTTGACAAAGCCAAAAAGATGGAACCAAAGCTCCCTGATTGATTGATTGAAGGAATAGAAAAATGCAACATCTCTCCTCTTTCTCCCATGCTTGGACGCATGTAGTATAGTATAGAGCACATAGTCTACTCCCCTGTCCCTTCTATCACAAATCACAAAGAAGTGAGGCGTCAAATCACAAAAGCATAGACGAAGCAACCATCATTTCACTCTTCGCTGACTCCGCTTCTCCATCGTCTTCTTCGAGAAACCATCTCACCGCACTAAGCTGGACGGATGACACTATTGTGTAATCCTAGTAGTACTAGTCCTTTGGTTCAACAGACTTCCTAGATGCAAATAAGGCGGTTGTCTCGGCTTGCAGGCGTCACTTGCGAACGACTAACCATGGTCTCCCTCAATGGTGTTCTCCGTCAAACGCACTTCGCTAAACCACAAAAAAAGATATCGTCGACGTCACCGCAATGGGGAAGGAAGTCAAATATAGTTACTACCTCCATTTTTTGTACACAAGGCCAGTATATCAAAATTACAATTTGCAAAAGGCCACTAACACTAATCGAGGCAACATTGATGGGGTTTGCCTCGTACTAGCAACCAAGGACATTAATATCCCCTGCATGCATGCGGAAGTGAGAAGGTTGGTTTGCATGGCACTGCATTAATCAAGTGATGAGGAGTGAGATGGTCAGCTCTTTGGTCTTTGGAGAAAAAAATACGCATTAATTGACACGTGAAACGAGGATTTGTATTGATTAAATCTCGCGAAGGAAAACCCCGCCTTTATTTTTTAACACTAGTACTCCTAGTACGTATGTACTTATCCTGTTTGGGTCTAGGCCTTGCATTGCCAAACTTCGCCACACATTTTTGCCAAGCATTCCTAAAGTTTTCAAAATGAGGAGGTACACTTGTGCACGGCTGTCGCGGTCGCACCGCACCCTCACACGGTCGCTCCTGCACGTTGCGGTCGCACTGCACCCTCACACAGTCGCTCCTGCACACCGCAAACCCAACCAAGGGGACGCACCCTCACTGACACATGCTGTCGCATGTGAACAAAACGAAACTCAGCCATCCTACCACTGACACATAATTTTCGGTCATAGAGCATGTTTATCCAACCGCATGTTGGGGAGTGTCCGTAAGGCCCGTGCGTTGGTCTGTTGGTGAAGAAGAAGAGGCGAGGAAGAAGGAAAGAAGGGTTGTCGCATGTGAACAAAACGAAACTTAGCCATCCTACCACTGACACATAATTTTCGGTCATAGAGCATGTTTATCCAACCGCATGTTGGGGAGTGTCCGTACGGCCCGTGCGTTG
Organism: Triticum dicoccoides; assembly: GCF_002162155.2. Taxonomy (NCBI): domain Eukaryota; kingdom Viridiplantae; phylum Streptophyta; class Magnoliopsida; order Poales; family Poaceae; genus Triticum; species Triticum dicoccoides. Next base: position 325,784,981 of record NC_041387.1, on the reverse strand, counting down.
GTGTGTTGGTGAAGAAGAAGAGGCGAGGAAGAAGGAAAGAAGGGTTAGGAGACGTAGGATATTCATCCAACCGCCTGAAATGGTAGACTGACCCAAGTCAGGCGACTTGCATAATAAATATATGTTTTTACACAGCAAAAGACCCATAAAAACAACAACATAAAGAAAAACTATCACAACTCGCGGAACGAGACGGCTTCGTCGTCTTTGGCTGCCGGCGCGAACCAGCCGTAGCTGCCGACGTGTGTCTCCGCACTGTGGTTGTCCTCGGCCTCCAGCTACTCGTTCACGTGGAGCGTCCGGGCGCTCTGCACGGACGAGAGCACAGCCCGGTTGAAGTCGAGGACGTCCGGTTCCGCCTGCAGGAGGGCGTCGCACTACTAGAAAAAGGGCTATAGATAATATGAACATTAATGGCGCACCACGTATGTGGTGCGCCACTACTATATAGCAGTGGCGCACCACATATAGGTACGCCATAAACTCCAAATACTAATGGTGCACCACATCCACGGTGCGCCACTACTAACATTTTTTTTTCAAAACTAGTAATATGGCGCACCAGGGGATAGTGCGCCATTACAAGTTAAACTAGTAATGGCGCACCACACCCTCTGTGCGCCACTACTAACAAATATTTTTTTTATTTTTTTTTTCAAAACTAGTAATGGCGCACCAGGGGATAGTGCGCCATTACTAGTTTTAACTAGTAATGGTGCACCACACCATCGGTGCGCCACTACTAACAATTTTTTTTATTTTTTTTAAAACTAGTAATGGCGCACCTCGGGATTGTGCGCCATTACTAGTTTAACTAGTAATGGAGCACCACACCCACGGTGCGCCATTACTAACTTTGACCAACAATTCCACCGAATGCACCCCCCCTGTGGACCGCCTTTTCAGTTTTTAAAAAAATAAAAGAAAATGATGGAAATGTCAAAAAAAATAAAAGAAAATAAGTTTCCCATGTGATATGTGGTCTACTTGTTGGGTAAATTTACAAATATGAATTTCGAATTTATTTGCAAAACCTCTCTGGAATTTGTAAAATGGGCATAACTTTTGCATACGAACTCGGATTAAAAAGTTTTTTATATGAAAAATCATCTGCTCGAAAAGTTACATCCGAATTCAATCGGGGGACCCCGTTGAAGATTTTATGAATCCCCAAAAACCTAACAGAAAAAAGATACAGGGCTTTTAAGATCTAGAGGGGAAAAATGGAAAACATTTCAAACTTAGTAGTGGCGCCTATTTGCTAGGTGCGCCACTAGTAACAGAAAAAAATTAGTTTCGATTTTTTTGGAAAAAATATTCAAAATATGATACGTAATATGAACGGAAGTTTGAAATATTTTTTCAAAATTTCATCACACTCATGAACATGAACAAAGTCCTAGACATCAACAAGGTTTAATAGGATTGATATGCTAGATATATCAACAAGTGTGTGTTAAGTGAGCTGGTGCTGGGGTTGGATAGAACTCTGTATTTAAGCGTGCTTGGGCTGGAGTAGTGTGAGGATGGGTGACCTTTCGGGAAGTTTGACCACGGAGTGCGATTTGACTTGAGATTAAGCATATTGACCCGAGATTAAGCCACAGTGACCCGAGATTAAGAAAAAAACGAAAAAAATTGAAAAAAAAATTCTGAAAAAAAAATTGAAAAAAGATTGGTAGTAATGGCGCACTTCTATGTGGTGCACCATTACTATCTCAGATAGTAATGGCGCACCTCTAGGCATAGTAATGGCGCACTATAGGTGCGCCATTACTAAAAATTACTAGTGGCGTGATCATAGTGGCGCACCTGTAGGGCGCCATTAATGGCCAAAACAGGTGCGTCACTAATTAGCATTTTCCTAGTAGTGTCGATGAGAGTGGCATCCGCGCGCTCTGTGTCGAGTCGAGCCTCTGCTGCCCGGTTCAAGTCCAGGACGTCCGGTTCCGCCTGCAAGAGGGCCTCGATGGCAGTGGCATCCGCGCGCTCCGCCTCATGTTGAGCCTCTGCCGCCCGGTTCACATCCACGACATCTGGTTCTGCCTGCAGGAGAGCTTCGATGGCAGCGGCATGCACGCGCTCTGCGTCGAGTTGAGCCTCTGCCTCCCGGTCCTCCTTTAGTATCGCCATGTTGAACCGATGGTCCGCCTGCACCATGGGGGACTTGGACGCCGGCACGAAGTCGACATCCATCATCTCATACCCACCAGGGGCCTTCTATGCAGCGACCTCCGCCATAAACATTGGATCGGCTTCTTCCTCCTCGTAGCTTGGCGCCAGAGAACTCGGGGATTGGGCCGCCGCAAAGAGAGCTTGGCAACGGAGGTCTCTGGCGCCGACCGTCGCCGCGATTTCTGCGCGGCGCTCTGGATTCAGCATCTTGTAGTAAGTGATCTCGCGGCGCACCATGGCTTTCCGACGAACTAGGGGATGCTTGATGCGGGCTAGGGGATCGAAAGGTGGGGGATGGGCTGGAGATTAGGCGTGGTTTTAGGGCAGTGGCTGGCGTAGGCCGAGCAGCGAAGGTTCTGGTGTGAATAGTGGTTCCGATGATGATCGGTCAATCGGTTTTGACTGTACATCGCCCTTGTCACGTTCGCTTTGCAGCCCGACACACTGGACCGTCCATGTCACTAACTGAATGGAAGGCACTTCATCTTGCGTTTTCACTCGCTTGTGGGACCGCAGTTGAGAGCAAACCGACGTCCCTCCCCCTCCCCCGCCTGCGTCATTTATTATACTACCACTCCCTCCATTTTATGCGGAGTAAATAAAAACAGATGGAGTATACTATGGATGAGGATCCCCTGACGTGGCCGAACCCATTGAGTAACTGACATGCGGGGCCTAGCAAGCATGGGGTCCGCCAGTAGGTGACCGAAAGGTAGGGTAAGGCAGGGATACCTACATTAGAGGATCCACTTCCACTACTACTCCCTCCTTCCATTTACTATACAGGGCCTAATGCATTTTTCGAGGCTAACTTTGACCAAATGTTAGAGTAATAATATATGACATGCAACTTACACAAACCATACGGTCAAATTCGTATGTGAAAGGAGTTTCCAATGATATAATTTTCACATTATACATCTCATGTACTATTAATCTTCTCAATAGTCAAATGCGGTTTTAAAAACGCATTAGAGCATGGTTAATAATATATCCAGTCGATGGCTATGAGGGACTGCCATCTCATCTATAGCCATCATCTATTATATGCACTCATACAGTAGTGTGGGCTATAAGGTTGGCTATTTCCCGCAAAAAAAATATAAGGTTGGCTATTGTATTAGTACTTTTTTCCATCTCCTCTCTATCTCTTTCTTCATATTAATTGTATTTAACTAGGAATGCATATATAGCTAAGGCTCTTGCATGAGAGCTCACTCCCCTTACTTTTTCACATCTCTCTCCTCCACATAGGCCCTATATAAATGGAAGGAGGGAGTACTACTATGAGCACTACATACTCTAGTACAGATGTTGTCAGTACTCCACGTGTACTATTGGATAGGGAGCTTAAAAAGGTTACTATTGGACTGGCTATACGTGGCGAAATCCTAGTAAGAAGAGCATGCACGAGAACAAGCACATTCACGTGGTTGAAAACAAATTGGAAACCATCTCGAGTACCAATCTAGGAGTATGTACGAATCTAACAATATTGATTGGGCATTGTTGAATGTTGATACTTTTTTGATCAAAGTAGAGATACTTTGACTACGCATAAAACTTATATGTAAACTAGAAAGGTGTTGGGGAACGTAGCATAAATTCAAAATTTTCCTACGTATCACCAAGATCAATCTATGGAGTCATCTAGCAATGAGGGAGGATTGGATCTACATACCCTTGTAGATCGTGCGCGGAAGCGTTCAAGAGAACGGGGTTGATGGAGTCGTACTCCTCGTGATTCAAATCACCGATGATCCTAGGGCCGAATGGACGGCACCTCCGCGTTCAACACACGTACGGAGCAGCGACGTCTCCTCCTTATTGATCCAGCAAGGGGGAAGGAGAGGTTGATGGATATCCAACAGCACGACGGCGTGGTGGAAGTAGCGGGATTCCAACAGGGCTTCGCTAAGCGCTGCGGGAGGAGGGAGATGTGTCACGGGAGGGAGAGGGAGGCGCCAGGCCTTAGGTATGATTGCTCCTCCTTTTCTCCACTATATATAGGGCCAAGGGAGAGGGGGGAGGCGCAGCCCTTGCCCCTTCCTCCAAGGATGGGTGCGGCCAAGGGGGGGAGGAGTCCATCCTCCCCAAGGCACCTCGGAGGTGCCTTCCCCCTTTAGGACTCTCCCCTTTTTCTCTTCTCTTGGCGCATGGGCCTCTTGGGGCTGGTGCCCTTGGCCCATGTAGGCCAAGGCGCACCCCCTATAGCACATGTGGCCCCCCGGGGCAGGTGGCCCCACCCGGTGGACCCCCGGGACCCTTCCGGTGGTCCCGGTACAATACCGATGACCCCGAAACTTGTCCCGATGGCCGAAATAGCACTTCCTATATATAATTCTTTACCTCCGGACCATTCCGGAACTCCTCGTGACGTCTGGGATCTCATCCGGGACTCCGAACAACTTTCGGGTTACCGCATACTAGTATCTCTATAACCCTAGTGTCACCGAACCTTAAGTGTGTAGACCCTACGGGTTCGGGAGACATGCAGACATGACCGAGATGACTCTCCGGTCAATAACCAACAGCGGGATCTGGATACCCATGTTGGCTCCCACATGTTCCACGATGATCTCATCGGATGAACCACGATGTCAAGGACTTAATCAATCCCGTATACAATTCCCTTTGTCTATCGGTACGATACTTGCCCGAGATTCGATCGTTGGTATCACGATACCTTTTTCAATCTCGTTACCGGCAAGTCTCTTTACTCGTTCCGTAACACATCATCCCGTGATCAACTCCTTGATCACATTGTGCACATTATGATGATGTCCAACCGAGTGGGCCCAGAGATACCTCTCCGTTTACACGGAGTGAGAAATCCCAGTCTCGATTCGTGCCAACCCAACAGACACTTTCGGAGATACCTGTAATGCACCTTTATAGCCACCCAGTTACGTTGTGACGTTTGGTACACCCAAAGCATTCCTACGGTATCCGGGAGTTGCACAATCTCATGGTCTAAGGAAATGATACTTGACATTAGAAAAGCTTTAGCATACGAACTACACGATCTAGTGCTATGCTAAGGATTGGGTCTTGTCCATCACATCATTCTCCTAATGATGTGATCCCGTTATCAACGACATCCAATGTCCATGGTTAGGAAACCTTAACCATCTATTGATCAACAAGCTAGTCAACTAGAGGCTTACTAGGGACATGGTGTTGTCTATGTATCCACACATGTATCTGAGTTTCCTATCAATACAATTATAGCATGGATAATAAACGATTATCATGAACAAGGAAATATAATAATAACCAATTTATTATTGCCTCTAGGGCATATTTCCAACAGTCTCCCACTTGCACTAGAGTCAATAATCTAGTTCACATCGCCATGTGATTAACATTCACAGGTCACATCACCATGTGACCAACACCCAAGAGTTTACTAGAGTCAGTAATCTAGTTCACATCACTATGTGATTTGCACTCAATGAGTTCTGGGTTTGATCATGTTGCTTGTGAGAGAGGTTTTAGTCAATGGGTTTGAACCTTTCAGATCCGTGTGTGCTTTACAAATCTCTATGTCATCTCCTAGATGTAGCTACCACGTTCTATTTGGAGCTTATTCCAAATAACTGTTCTACTATACGAATCCAGTTTACTACTCAGAATAATCTGGATTAGTGTCAAAGTTTGCATCGGCGTAACCCTTTACGACGAACTCTTTTACCACCTCCATAATCGAGAAAATTCCTTAGTCCACTAGTTACTAAGGATAACTTTGACCGCTGTTCTGTGATCCATTCTTGGATCACTCTGGTACCCCTTGACTGACTCATGGCAAGGCACACTTCAGGTGTGGTACACAGCATAGCATACTGTAGAGCCTATGTCTTAAGCATAGGGGACGACCTTCGTCCTTTCTCTCTATTCTGCCGTGGTCGAGCTTTAAGTCTTAACTTCATACCTTACAACTCAGGCAAGAACTCCTTCTTTGACTGATCCATCTTGAACACCTTCAAGATCATGTCAAGGAATGTGCTCATTTGAAAGTACCATTAAGCGTTTTGATCTATCCTTATAGATCTTGATGCTCAATGTTCAAGTAGCCTAATCCAGGCTTTCCATTGAAAAACACTTTCCAAATAACCCTATATGCTTTCCAGAAATTCTACGTCATTTCTGATCAACAATATGTCAACATATATTTATCAGAAATTCTATAGTGCTCCCACTCACTTCTTTGGAAATACAAGTTTCTCATAAACTTTGTATACACCCAAAATCTTTGATCATCATCAAAGCATATGTTCGAACTCCGAGATGCTTACTCCAGTCCTTAGAAGGATTGCTAGAGCTTTGCATACTTATTAGCATCTTTCAGGATTGACAAAACCTTCCGGTTGTATCACATACAACCTTTCCTCAAGAAAATCGTCGAGGAAACAATGTTTTGACATCCTATCTGCAAGATTTCATAAATAATGCAGTAATCGCTAATATAATTCCAACAGACTCTTAGCATCGCTACGAGTAAGAAAGTCTCACCGTAGTCAACTCCTTGAACTTGTCGGAAAACATCTTAACGACAAGTCGAGCTTTCTTAACGGTGATACTTACCATCATTGTCCGTCTTCCTTTTAAAATCCATCTATACTCAACAGCCTTACGACCATCAAGTAGTTCTTCCAAAGTCTACACTTTGTTTTCATACATGGATCCTCTCTCGGATTATATGGCCTCAAGCCATTTATCGGAATCTAGGCCCACCATCGCTTCTCCATAGCTTGTAGGTTCATTGTTGTCTAGCAACATGACTTCCAAGACATGATTACGTACCACTCTGAAGTAGTACGCATCCTTGTCATCCCACGAGGTTTGGTAGTGACTTGATCTGAAGTTTCATGATCACTATCATAAGCTTCTACTTCAATTGGTGTAGGTGCCACAGGAACAACTCTTTGTGCCCTGCTATACACTGGTTGAAGTGACGGTTCAATAACCTCATCAAGTCTCCACCATCCTCCCACTCAATTCTTTCGAGAGAAACTTTTCCTCGAGAAAGGACCCGATTCTAGAAACAATCCTTTATTGCTTTCGGATCTGAGACAGGAGGCATACCCAACTGTTTTTGGGTTGTCCTATGAAGATGCATTTATCCGCTTTGGGTTCGAGCTTATCGGCCTGAAACTTTTCCACATAAGCGTCGCAGCCCCAAACTTTTAAGAAATGACAGCTTAGGTTTCTCTAAACCATAGTTCACACGGTGTCATCTCACCAGAATTACGTGGTGCCCTATTTAAAGTGAATGTGGTTGTCTCTAATGCCTAACCCATAAACTATTGTGGTAATTCGATAAGAGACATCATGGTATGCATCATATCCAATAGGGTGCAACTATGATGTTCGGACACACCATCCCACTATGGTGTTCCAGGCTGTATTAGTTGTGAAACAATTTCCACAATGTCTTAATTCTGTGCCAAACTCGTAATTCAGATATTCATCTCTATGATCATATCATAGATCATTTTATCCTCTTGTCACAATGATCTTCTACTTCACTCTGAAATTACTTGAACCATTCAATAATTCAGACTTGTGTTTCATCAAGTAAATATACTTAACATCTACTCGAATCATCTCTGAAGTAAGAACATAACGATATTCACTGCATGCCTCAGCACTCATTGGACTGCACACATCAAAATATATTACTTCCAACAAGTTGCTTTCTGGTTCCATTTTACAGAAACCGAGGCTCTCAGTCATCTTGCCCATGTGGTATGATTTGCATGTCTCAAGTGATTCAAAATCAAATGAGTCAAAACGGTCCATTTGCATGGAGTTTCTTCATGCATATACACCAATAGACATGGTACGCATGTCTCAATCCTTTCAAAAACGAGTGAGCCCAAAGATCCATCAACATGGAGCTTCTTCATGCGTTTTATACCAATATGACTTACGTGGCAGTGCCACAAGTAGGTGGTACTATCATTACTATCTTATATCTTTTGGCATGAAAATGTGTATCACTACGATCGAGATTCAATAAAACATTCATTATAGGTGCAAGACCATTGAAGGTATTATTCAAATAAACAGAGTAACCATTATTCTCCTTAAATGAATAACCGTATTGCGGTAGACATAATCCAACCACATCTATGCTCAACGCAAACACCAATCTTGATGGTAGAGGGAGCGTGCGATGCTTGATCATATCAACATTGAGAACACTTCCAACACATATTGTCAGCTCACCTTTAGATAGTCTCCGTTTATTCCGTAGCTTTTATTTCGAGTTACTAACACTTAGCAACCGAACCGGTATCTAATACCCTGGTGCTACTAGGAGTACTAGTAAAGTACACATTAACATAATGTATATCCAATATACTTCTATCGACCTTGCCAGCCTTCTAATCTACCAAGTATCTAGGGTAATTCTGCTCCAGTGGCTGTTCCCTTTATTACAGAAGCACTTAGTCTCGGGTTTGGGTTCAACCTTGGGTTTCTTCACTAGAGCAGCAGCTGAATTGCCGTTTTATGAAGTATCCCTTCGTGCCCTTGCCCTTCTTGAAACTAGTGGTTTTACTAACCATCAACGATTGATGCTCCCTTTTGATTTCTACTTTCGCGGTGTCAAACATCGTGAATACCTTAAGGATCATCATATCTATCCCTGATATGTTATAGTTCATCACGAAGCTCTAGCAGCTTGGTGGTAATGACTTTGGAGAAACATCACTATCTCATCTGGAAGATTAACTCCCACTCGATTCAAGTGATTGTTGCACTCAGACAATCTGAGCACAAGCTCAACGATTGAGCTTTTCTCCGTTAGTTTGCAGGCTAAGAAAATCGTCGGAGGTATCATACCTCTTGACGTGGGCACGAGCCTGAAATCCCAATTTCAGCCCTCGAAACATCTCATATGTTCCGCGACGTTTCGAAAATGTCTTTGGTGCCTCAACTCTAAACCGTTTAACTGAACTATCACGTAGTTATCAAAACGCGTATGTCCGATGTTCGCAACATCCACAGACGACGTTTGGGGCTCAGCACACTGAGCGGTGTATTAAGGACATAAGCTTTCTACTGTCCGCATAATCGCTACTGTCAACTTTCAACTATATTTTCTCTAGGAACATATCTAAACAGTGGAACTAAAGCGTGAGCTTACGACATAATTTGCAAAGATCTTTTGACTATGTTCAGGATAATTAAGTTCATCTTATCAACTCCCACTCAGATAGACATCCCTCTAGTCATCTAAGTGATTACATGATCCGAGTCAACTAGGCCGTGTCCGATCATCACGTGAGACGGACTAGTCATCATCGGTGAACATCTTCATGTTGATCGTATCTACTATACAACTCATGCTCGACCTTTCGGTCTCCGTGTTCCAAGGCCATGTCTGTACATGCTAGGCTCGTCAAGTTAACCCTAAGTGTTTTGCATGTGTAAAACTGTCTTACACCCGTTGTATGTGAACGTAAGGATATATCACACCCGATCATCACGTGGTGCTTCGAAACGACGAACTGTAGCAACGGTGCACAGTTAGGGGAGAACACTTCTTGAAATTGTAATGAGGGATCATCTTATTTACTACCGTCGTTCTAAGAAAATAAGATGCATAAACATGATAAACATCACATGCAATCAAATAATATAGTAGTGACATGATATGGCCAATATCATATAGCTCCATTGATCTCCATCTTCGGGGCTCCATGATCATCATCGTCACCGGCATGATACCATGATCTCCATCATCATGATCTCCATCATCGTGTCTTCATGAAGTTGTCACGCCAACGACTACTTCTACTTCTATGGCTAATGCGTTTAGCAATAAAGTAAAGTAATTACATGGCGTTTAAGTTGACACGCAGGTCATAAATAAATAAAGACAACTCCTATGGCTCCTGCCGGTTGTCATACTCATCGACTTGCAAGTCGTGATTCCTATTACAAGAACATGATCATCTCATACATCACATATATCATTCATCACATCCTTTGGCCATATCACATCACATAGCATACCCTGCAAAAACAAGTTAGACGTCCTCTAATTGTTGTTTGCATGTTTTACGTGGCTGCTATGGGTTCTAGCAAGAACGTTTCTTACCTACGCAAAACCACAACGTGATATGTCAATTGCTATTTACCCTTCATAAGGACCCTTTTCATCGAATCCGACCCGACTAAAGTGGGAGAGACAGACACCCGCCAGCCACCTTATGCAACTAGTGCATGTTTGTCGGTGGAACCGGTCTCACGTAAGCGTACGTGTAAGGTTGGTCCGAGCCGCTTCATCCCACGATGCCGACGAATCAAGATAAGACTAGTAACGGCAAGCATATTGAACAATATCGACGCCCACAACTACTTTGTGTTCTACTCGTGCATAGTAACTACGCATAAACCTAGCTCTGATACCACTGTTGGGGAACGTAGCATAAATTCAAAATTTTCCTACGTATCACCAAGATCAATCTATGGAGTCATCTAGCAACGAGGGAGGATTGGATCTACATACCCTTGTAGATCGCGCGCGGAAGCGTTCAAGAGAACGGGGTTGATGGAGTCGTACTCGTCGTGATTCAAATCAACGATGATCCTAGGGCCGAACGGACGGCACCTCCGCGTTCAACACACGTACGGAGCAGCGACGTCTCCTACTTATTGATCTAGCAAGGGGGAAGGAGAGGTTGATGGAGATCCAACAGCACGACGGCGTGGTGGAAGTAGCGGGATTCCAACAGGGCTTCGCTAAGCGCTGCGGGAGGAGGGAGATGTGTCACGGGAGGGAGAGGGAGGCGCCAGGCCTTAGGTATGATTGCTCCTCCTTTTCCCCACTATATATAGGGCCAAGGGAGAGGGGGGAGGCGCAGCCCTTGCCCCTTCCTCCAAGGAAGGGTGCGGCCAAGGGGGGGAGGAGTCCATCCTCCCCAAGGCACCTCGGAGGTGCCTTCCCCCTTTAGGACTCTCCCCTTTTTCTCTTCTCTTGGCGCATGGGCCTCTTGGGGCTGGTGCCCTTGGCCCATGTAGGCCAAGGCGCACCCCCTACAGCCCATGTGGCCCCTCGGGGCAGGTGGCCCCACCCGGTGGACCCTCGGGACCCTTCCGGTGGTCCCGGTACAATACCGATGACCCCGAAACTTGTCCCGGTGGCCGAAATAGCACTTCCTATATATAATTCTTTACCTCCGGACCATTCTGGAACTCCTCGTGACGTCCGGGATATCATCCGGGACTCCGAACAACTTTCGGGTTACCGCATACTAGTATCTCTATAACCCTAGTGTCACCGAACCTTAAGTGTGTAGACCCTACGGGTTCGGGAGACATGCAGACATGACCGAGATGACTCTCCGGTCAATAACCAACAGCGGGATCTGGATACCCATGTTGGATCCCACATGTTCCACGATGATCTCATCGGATGAACCACGATGTCAAGGACTTAATCAATCCCGTATACAATTCCCTTTGTCTATCGGTACGATACTTGCCTGAGATTCGATCGTCGGTATCCCGATACCTTGTTCAATCTCGTTACCGGCAAGTCTCTTTACTCGTTCCGTAACACATCATCTCGTGATCAACTCCTTGATCACATTGTGCACATTACGATGATGTCCTACCGAGTGGGCCCAGAGATACCTCTCCGTTTACACGGAGTGACAAATCCCAGTCTCGATTCGTGCCAACCCAACAGACACTTTCGGAGATACCTGTAATGCACCTTTATAGCCACCCAGTTACGTTGTGACGTTTGGTACACCCAAAGCATTCCTACGGTATCCGGGAGTTGCACAATCTCATGGTCTAAGGAAATGATACTTGACATTAGAAAAGCTTTAGCATACGAACTACACGATCTAGTGCTATGCTTAGGATTGGGTCTTGTCCATCACATCATTCTCCTAATGATGTGATCCTGTTATCAACGACATCCAATGTCCATGGTTAGGAAACCGTAACCATCTATTGATCAACAAGCTAGTCAACTAGAGGCTTACTAGGGACATGGTGTTGTCTATGTATCCACACATGTATCTGAGTTTCCTATCAATACAATTATAGCATGGATAATAAACGATTATCATGAACAAGGAAATATAATAATAACCTATTTATTATTGCCTCTAGGGCATATTTCCAACAAAAGGATAGGAGGGAGTATATTGTACGTTCAAAAACGAAACAAACATTGAATACCCTTTATATATGATTTGCGGATGCTATGATCACCGATTCAAAATTTTGAATTTGCCTTAGGTATCACCTGCCCCCACTCGTTCTCTCTCGATTTCATCTCGGGGCCTGGAGATCGATTGAAAGAGGACTAGGGCGGGTACATGCGAATGATACTCGGTGGAATGTTCAAATGAGGCATGCGGGAGGATGGACTCGATCGGAGGGCGACATGATCGATGGATAAGAGGGTTGGAGAGGAATGAGAAATAAGCAAACGCCACATGATTATACTTGAACGGCTCAAATAAACAATAAGTTGTCTCGCTTGGCCTACATAGTGAAAGGCCTAATGCGCAATGCGGAGCACTGACGCTCGAATATGGCTGGGAAAACAGGGAAACCAACATGTGGGACAAACCCGTCGGAATGATGTAGCGCAGACTAGTCCAATGGAGGAGCTGTCCCACGACCTCCTCGCCACCGACAACCGTTCATGTGGGTCGTTAGGGCCAACAATGTGGCACAGCCCCAGCACCGCATCTGGACACGGCAACCGCGGTGAGCGACACGCTCATATCGTCGCTAGACAAGGTCGGTTTCAGTGTGCCGAGGGTGGCATTAGTGTTGTGGCACGACCAACAGTATGTTTGTTTGTGCCCAAGGTTGCCCCATCAAAGCATTGGGTAGCCAAAATTTTGGTTGAGGTATTGTGTAGGATCGAAAGTATGTCTAGAGGGGGGGGTGATTAGACTACTTGACCAAATAAAAATCTATCCTTTTCCCAATTTTTGTTATTGGCAGATTTTAGCAACTTAGCATGGTTCAAGCAATCTTAACACAATTCAAGCAAGCATGCAAAGAGTATATGGGCAGCGGAAAGTAAAGCATGCAACTTGCAAGAATGTAAAGGGAACGGTTTGGAGAGTGCAAACGCAATAGGAGACACGGATGTTTTTGTCGTGGTTCCGATAGGTGGTGCTATCGTACATCCACATTGATGGAGACTTCAACCCACGAAGGGTAACGGCTGCGCGAGTCCACGGAGGGTTCCACCCATGAAGGGTCCACGAAGAAGCAACCTTGTCTATCCCACCATGGCCGTCGCCCACGAAGGACTTGCCTCACTAGCGGTAGATCTTCATGGAGTAGGCGATCTCCTTGCCCTTACAAACTCCTTGGTTCAACTCCACAATCTTGTCGGAGGCTCCCAAGTGACACCTAGCCAATCTAGGAGACACCACTCTCCAAGAAGTAACAGATGGTGTGTTGATGATGAACTCCTTGCTCTTATGCTTCAAATGATAGTCTCCCCAACACTCAACTCTCTCACAGGATTTGGATTTGGTGAAAAGAACATTTGAGTAGAAAGAAACTTGGGGAAGGCTAGAGATCAAGATTCATATGGTAGGAATGCAATATCTTGGTCTCAACACAAGTGTAGGTGGTTCTCTCTCAGAAAATGTATGTTGGAAGTGTAGGCACATTTTGATGGCTCTCTCCACGAATGAAGAGTGGGTGGAGGGGTATATATAGCATCCACACAGAATCTAACCGTTACACACAACTTACCAATCTCGGTGGGACCGAATTGAGAAACTCCGTCGGACCGATTTAGCAAATCATGTGACCGGGTTGGGACCGACATGCAACTCGGTAGGACCGATATGGTTAGGCTTAGGGCATAACGTAATCTCGGTGAGACCGATTTTGGTAATGGACACACACAGGGTTGGTCAGGCAAACTCGGTGGGACCGATTCGCTCATCTCGTTAAGACCGAAACGTTACGAAAAGGAAACAGAGAGTTTGCATTGTAATCTCGGTGGGACCAATCGCTCATCTCATGTGGGGACCCCGACTCATAAGTCGTGATCACCGAATGCACGTGTACAGTGATCCCAGAGATCAATGCTCACTGTACACACAGAAGCTGAATAACAAGAGTCTTACATCCATACATTCCGTCTTACAGAAATTATGACCATTATGGTCAAGTCTTACATAGATAAAGCAGCGGAAATCTTCATCAGAGGAAATCTTCATCGATAAGTAGAACCCATGCCATCTGCCTTAACCCTACAGGCATTCTGATTGGGAAACGTCCTAGTTCCCATGTTCGTCCCGAAAGAACTCTTCTTCGAACTCCTGTTCTTCCATGCCTAGTCAATTAAATAACCAGTGGCAAGCCAATGAGTACTTTGAATGTACTCGCAAGCAACCCATGTTTTGTTTCAAGATACAACAATGCATGATATACGTAATTTTTTGCAGAAAGCTAGTTTTGAGTGCAATGACATGTTCAACAACTTGTAATACATGCATCAGGAGAATTCAATTAACCATGAGGACAGGTTACAGATATCAACATAAATAGAGTGGGCATCAACCCAACTCAATCATGTCAAGTCCTTTGACTTGACCCAAGTAGTTCTCCCCACTTATCCAAACACACACACTGGTTTGTAAACATGTGGACGTAGCCCAAGAGCGGTTACCCAACTGTCCTTGACAGTGGACACGGCTATTCGAATAGTTTTACACTCTCCAGAGGTTGCACCCTTTACCCACAAGATCCGGGGAACTTCCGTGTCATCCAAGACCCGCGGTACCTCAAGTACCCGGGGTAAGCACCCGATCACTATCTTTCCCTAGACGACAATAACAAGGAGTCCACTCGTTGTTCCGAATCCTCATGATGTACATCATACGAGACTCACTCGAGAATGTAACATCCGAGAGGGGACACAATGGTGTATCCGGTGCCCTGTGAAAACAGTCATGGCCACCCTACCTGGCACGACCCCGTCCTGAGAGAGAGCACCAAGTCTCCCCCATCACTAGTAATGCGGGCTCCAAGCTAGTATCAGCCTAGGTTTTCAATAATGCCCTTTCCCATACTAGGGTAGAGTGGTTGCGCATGTAAGGTTGGAATAACGGTCGCAACTTAAACCAATCCGTTTTGAAAACAACACACACTTGCCTCGGTACACCACTTCGTCATGAAGTGGTTACCCAACTCATCATCTCCCTCGGGCATAAGTGGCACCCGATGGGGTTTTCAAAAAGTCTTTTGAAAATACTTTGTCTCCATCACCATGCATATTCCCGTCCCTTTTTGCATAGCACTACTTTAGCATCCTATCTACTCCCACCGGCATAACCCTCATAGAAAGGTAGGGTCATGCATCATGCAAGTGTCAACGAGAAAAGCAACGGAGGCAAACCACCTCAAGTGGTCACCATTTTATCAGGACTTTGATGCAAGCAGTAAAAGTGCCATATGACATGCATAAAAAGGGTTTCTTAGACGTGGTCAAAGGGCTACTTGCCTGGCTCAACAAAGTCTTCTAGGTCTTCAAAGTCTTCTGGTCCAACTCCTTCGTCAGCAACGCAGTCTATCGTCGCAAAATAATAACGAGAAAAATAAGGCAATAATAAAACAGAAAAACCAAAGTGCTAAGAAAAATGTCAACTCATTTTTGTTAAATACTAGGGTGAAAACTAAAAGGGGGGAAATTCCTAGTTTTGGATTTGGAGTCATGGAAACAGTGCTAGGAATTTTAAATGACTGGCAAAAATGCTCAAATTCAAATTTAAATTTGAAAACTGAAGAATAGTTGGTCTGATAAGAGTGAGAACTGCACCAATAAATAGGTGGTATTATTACAAGAATTTAGGAGTTGGAATTATTGCATTTGGATTATTATTTAATCCTGTGGAATTTTTGGAAAAGTGGCAGAAAAAGAAAAGGAAAAAGGGCTCTGTGCCTGCTGGGCCAGAACAGCCGCACCGCAGGAGGCCCAGCCAGAGTGGCGGCCCAGCGCAGTGGTGCATGCACGCGCCAGGTTTAAACCTAACGGACGGGGCCTAGGCGTCAGCAAGACATAGGGGGGCGATGGAGGGGTGAGGCTGACAGGTGGGGCCCTCCTGTCATCCCTAACCCTGCGACAGAGGGTCGGCGGGATCACCGGCGTTGATGCAGGGCACGGCGAGGTCGGGCGAGGGTACGGTTGGACTCAGCGTCGAGTCGCCGTTCGGGTGGAGGTGGTTGCAGTCGCCGGGGTGGCCTGGTTCGCCGGTGACGAGGTCTCACAGTGGAGGAGCTTCGGGCGTCGTAGGTTCCGGCTGTTCCCGGCTGCAAAAGAAGCGGGGGAGAAGGCAAAATGATCAGGGGTGCTCGGGGGTTCTAGATTGAGGCAGAGGAGGAGCGGGGGAGGCCTGTACCTCGTGAACTTCGGCGAGCCGAAGCGGCGGAGCTCGAGCTCGATCTCGAGCTCGGGCGGCTCTAGAGAGGAACTGGGGTGCAGGGGGATGATTTGGTGGTGCAGAGAGCGAGTGGTGAGGAGAGGAGAGCTCAGGGAGGCCCTTAAATAGGAGGGCGACATGATCGATGGAGAAGAGTGTTGGAGAGGAATGAGAAATAAGCAAACGCCACATGATTATACTTGAACGGCTCAAATAAACAATAAGTTGTCTTGCTTGGCCTACATAGTGAAAGGCCTAATGCGCAATGCGGAGCACTGACGCTCGAATATGGCCGGGAAAACAGGGAAACCGACATGTGGGACACATCCGTCGGAACGACGTAGCGCAGACTAGTCCAATGGAGGAGCTGTCCCATGACCTCCTCGCCACCGACAATCGTTCATGTGGGTCGTTGGGGCCAACAACGTGGCACAGCTCCAGCACCCCATCTGGACACGGCGATCGCGGTGAGCGACACGTTCATATCATCGCTAGGCACGGTCGGTTTCAGTGTGCCGAGGGTGGCATTAGTGCTGTGGCACGACCAACAGTATGTTTTGTTTGTGCCCAAGGTTGCCCCATCAAAGCATTGGGTGGCCAAAATTTTGGTTAAGGTATTGTATAGGATCGAAAGTATGTCTAGAGGGGGGGTTATTAGACTACTTGACCAAATAAAAATCTATCCTTTTCTCAATTTTTGTTATTGGCAGATTTTAGCAACTTAGCATGGTTCAAGCAATCTTAACACAATTCAAGCAAGCATGCAAAGAGTATATGGGCAGCGGAAAGTAAAGCATGCAACTTGCAAGAATGTAAAGGGAAGGGTTTGGAGAGTGCAAACGCAATAGGAGACACGGATGTTGTTGTCGTGGTTCCGATAGGTGGTGCTATCGTACATCCACATTGATGGAGACTTCAACCCACGAAGGGTAACGGCTGCGCGAGTCCTTGGAGGGTTCCACCCACGAAGGGTCCACGAAGAAGCAACCTTGTCTATCCCACCATGGCCGTCGCCCACGAAGGACTTGCCTCACTAGCGGTAGATCTTCATGAAGTAGGCGATCTCCTTGCCCTTACAAACTCCTTGGTTCAACTCCACAATCTTGTCGGGGGCTCCCAAGTGACACCTAGCCAATCTAGGAGACACCACTCTCCAAGAAGTAACAAATGGTGTGTTGATGATGAACTCCTTGCTCTTATGCTTCAAATGATAGTCTCCCCAACACTCAACTCTCTCTCACAGGATTTGGGTTTGGTGAAAAGAACATTTGAGTAGAAAGAAACTTGGGGAAGGCTAGAGATCAAGATTCATATGGTAGGAATGCAATATCTTGGTCTCAACACAAGTCTAGTGGTTCTCTCTCAGAAAATGTATGTTGGAAGTGTAGGCATGTTCTAATGGCTCTCTCCACGAATGAAGAGTGGGTGGAGGGCTATATATAGCATCCACACAGAATCTAACCGTTACACACAACTTACCAATCTCGGTGGGACCGAATCGAGAAACTCGGTCGGACCGATTTAGCAAATCATGGGACCGTTAGGATTTTCTATGGGACTGACATGCAACTCGGTAGGACCGATATGGTTAGGGTTAGGGCATAACGTAATCTCGGTGAGACTGATTACACAAACTCGGTGAGACCGATTTTGGTAATGGACACACAGAGGGTTCGTCAGGCAAACTCGGTGGGACCGATTCGCTCATCTCGGTAAGACCGAAACGTTACGAAAAGAAAACAGAGAGTTTGAAGTGTAATCTCGGTGGGACCGATTGCTCATCTCGTGTGGGGACCCTGACTCATAAGTCGTGATCACCGAATGCACGTGTACAGTGATCCCAGAGATCAATGCTCACTATACACACAGAAGCTGAATAACAAGAGTCTTACATCCATACATACCGTCTTACACAAATTATGACCATTATGGTCAAGTCTTACATAGATAAAGCCACAAGGTCTGAATACCAAATAAACTTAAGCAGCGGAAATCTTCGTCGATAAGTAGAACCCAAGCCATCTGCCTTAACCCTACAAGCATTCTGATTGGCAAACGTCCTAGTTCGCATGTTCGTCTCCAAAGAACTCTTCTTCGAACTCCTGTTCTTCCATGCCTAGTCAATTCAATAACCAGTGGCAAGCCAATGAGTACTTTGAATGTACTAGCAAGCAACCCATGTTTTGGTTCAAGATACAACAATGCATGATATAGGTAATTTTTTGCAGAAAGCTAGTTTTGAGTGCAATGACATGTTCAACAACTTGTAATACATGCATCAGGAGAATTCAATTAACCATGAGGACAGGTTACACATATCAACATAAATAGAGTGGGCATCAACCCAACTCAATCATGTCAAGTCCTTTGACTTGACCCAAGTAGTTCTCCCCTCTTATCCAAACACACACACCGGTTCGTAAACATGTGAACGTAGCCCAAGAGCGGTTACCCAACTATCCTTGACTGTGGACACGGCTATTCGAATAGTTTTACACTCTGCAGAGGTTGCACACTTTACCCACAAGATCCAGGGAACTTACGTGTCATCCAACACCCGCGATACCTCAAGTACCTGGGGTAAGCACCCGATCACTATCTTTCCCTAGACGACACTGACAAGGAGTCCACTCGTTGTTCCGTATCCTCACGATGTACATCATACGAGACTCACTCGAGAACGTAGCATCCGAGAGGGGACACAACGGTGTATCCGGTGCCCTGTGAAAATAGTCATGGCCTCCCTACCTGGCACGACCCCGTCCCGAGAGAGAGCACCAACTCTCCCCCATCACTAGTAATGTGGGCTCCAAGCTAGTATCGGCCTAGGTATTCAATAATGCCCTTTCCCATACTAGGGTAGAGTGGTTGCGCATGTAAGGTTGGAATAACGGTCACAACTTAAACCAATCCATTTTGAAAACAACACACACTTGCCTCGGTACACCACTTCGTCATGAAGTGGCTACGCAACTCATCATCTCCCTCGGGCATAAGTGGCACCCGATGGGGTTTTCAAAAAGTCTTTTGAAAATACTTTGTCTCCATCACCATGCATATTCCCATCCCTTTTTGCGTAGCACTACTTTAGCATCCTATCTACTCCCACCGGCATAACCCTCATAGAAAGGTAGGATCATGCATCATGCAAGTGTCTACGAGAAAAGCAACGGAGGCAAACCACCTCAAGTGGTCACCATTTTATCATGACTTTGATGCAAGCAATAAAAGTGACATATGACATGCATAAAAAGGGTTTCTTAGACGTGGTCAAAGGGCTGCTTGCCTGGCTCAACAAAGTCTTCTGGGTCTTCAAAGTCTTCTGGTCCAACTCCTTCGTCAGCAACGCAATCTATCATCGCAAAATAATAACTAGAGAAATAAGGCAATAATAAAATAGAAAAACCAAAGTGCTCAGAAAAATGTCAACTCATTTTTGTTAAATACTAGGGTGAAAACTAAAAAGGGAGAAAATTCCTAGTTTTGGATTTGGAGTCATGGAAACAGTGCTAGGAATTTTAAATGACAGGCATAAATGCTCAAATTCAAATTTAAATTTGAAAACTGAAGAAACGTTGGTTTGATAAGAGTGAGAACTACACCAATAAATAGGTGGTATTATTACAAGAATTTAGGAGTTGGAATTATTGCATTTGGATTATTATTTAATCCTGTGGAATTTTTGGAAAAGTGGCAGAAAAAGAAAGGAAAAGGGGCTCTGTGCCTGCTGGGCCAGAACAGCCGCACCGCAGTAGGCCCAGCCAGAGTGGCGGCCCAGCGCACTGGTGCATGCTCGCGCCAGGTTTAAACCTGACGGGCGGGGCCCAGGCGTCAGCGAGACAGAGGGGGGCGATGGAGGGGAGAGGCTGACAGGCAGGGCCCGCCTGTCATCCCTAACCCTGCGACAGTGGGCTGGCGGGCTCACCGGTGTCGATGCAGGGCACGGCGAGGTCGTGCGAGGGTATGGCTGGACTCAGCGTCGAGTCGCCGTTCGGCCTGGTTCGCCGGCGACGAGGTCTCACGGTGGAGGAGCTTCGGGCGTCGTCGGTTCCTGCCGTTCCTGGCTGCAAAAGAAGCGGGGGAGAAGGGAAAATGATCAGGGGAGGAGCGGGGGAGGCCTGTACCTCGCAAACTCCGGCGAGCCGAAGCGGCGGAGCTCGAGCTCGATCTTGAGCTCGGGTGGCTCTGGAGAGGAACTGGGGTGCAGGGGGATGATTTGGTGGTGCAGAGAGCGAGTGGTGAGGAGAGGAGAGCTCAGGGAGGCCCTTAAATAGGCGGGTGACGGTCCACCGAAGACCCGTGCGCCAGCGAGCCTGTTGCGGTCGAAGCAGGTCACGGGGGCTCGTCGGGGCGTGTGTGAGGCGTTTGTGGGGGTTTGTCTAGGGCGAGGGGAGAGAAGAGAGGGAGAGTAGGGGGGCCAGGGCACCGCGCGTGTTAGCGCGCTCACTGGTGCGCTCGGGCGGCCAGCGCGCGTGTGAGCTGGGGCGAGAGGAGGGAGAAGGAGGAGGGGGACCAAGCTGTGGCGTGTTGCAGATGTCGAGGAGCATCATCGGGCACGCTGGGGAAGCCCGAGATGGCCGGAGGTGGTTGGCAGGGGGTGGCTACAGTGCGGGAGCGCACTGTAGCGCGCTCCAGAGCGTGCAAATGCCCGGCATGCCATTTCCTATGCAATGTGGGCACGGCCAAAGGTGTCTAGTAGCTCTAGGGGGAGTAAAGAAGTAGGAGATGGCCTTGGATGCCTTGGGTGGCCAGTAGGAGAAGAGAGAGGTAGAAGAAGAGGGAGAGAGGGGCTGTCCAGGGAGGTAAATGGGGGTATTTTACCCCTGAATCATTGAGCAATGGCTAGGGGAGAGTTACTGGAGGTAGGAGAGGACCAGGAGGAGCTGTGGTAAAGAGTTGAGTTCAAGGAGAATAGTATTAGAGGTCAAAATGGTGATTTTTGAAAAGTGGCAGAAGGTGTTTGATAATGGTTTGGACCAGCAGATGATTTCCAACTGCCATGAGACTCCACAGGGTGAAATTACACATACAATTAGGGCCTTCCACCAATTTGGAGCTTATTTGGGCAAAGTTGCCAATGCAACCTTTGTAAACCCTAGAAATTAGCAGAAATGAACTTGTGTAGATCTAGTTGAGCAAATCACTTCTCCTTGATGCACCACTTGGTGTAGTGGCCTCATTTTGTCATGTGAACATGCTTACAAAAGTTGGGGTCAAGGAGAGAAAGTTGGTAGTACAAACTTGTTCAAATTTGATTCTGGTCAGAGAGGGTTTTGGGGCATTTTGGTGAACCAAAATGACATTAATTAACATGAGGCTTTGCAAGGTGATCACAATATGCATTTGTGACTTTCTGGATTTTCCTTGAATTTTTATGAAAATATTTTCTGTAGAAATATTTCAAATCCTTGAAATGGGCAGAAATTGTTTTGGGAGGTTTTGTCCAATATTTTGAACATGACCATGTGTTGAAACTCTTATATATGAAAAATATATGTCCACTGAGTTTCCCTGATTTTTGTCAAATATTTTTGAAACAATAAAATAATTTTTCCCTATTAAAGACCATTTCTGGCCTTAATAAAAAGCTTTTAAATAAAATAGGAAAATAACTTTTAAAATTATATTTTTGTTTTTTATGGGAGTCCTATATCTAATAGGTCTCAAATATACTCTTTGAAATATTTTTCATACCCCAAATCAAGTACTTGTAGTGCAAACCTCAATTTAGGGGTTTTTGGAAAACTAATTTTTGAAAATACTATTTGGCCAAATAATTTTTGTATGAAAATATTATATTGCTATATACACATGGCATGATCATTGGGCAGAAGTTTGGGGCAAGGAGATGAAGTATATAAGGTTGAGTTGTGTTGACTTTTAAGAGCACTAAAAAAATCACAGAGATAAAACCAACTCCAAATAAAAGCCAAATAATGCAAAAGTTTTTGTTGGTCCAAATTTTCATGCTTTAATAATGCACATGATATGTTACAAAATGCAGGGTGTGACAGACCTACCCCCGTTACAAGAGTCTCGTCCCCGAGATTCCTAAACTAGGCTTTAAAAGAGATCGGGAAACTCGGATATAAGGTAGTCTTCACGTTCCCAGGTTGCTTCTGCTTCAGTGTGGTTGCTCCACTAGACCTTGAAGTACTTGATGGTGCGGCTTCGAGTGTGTCACTCAGCCTCATCCAGAATGCAGATGGGCCTCTCACGGTAAGTCAAATCAGGCTGAAGGTTAATGGCTTGGTGATTGACGTCCTTGTAAAGATCAGGCTTGTCTGGAACTTGGAGACACTTCCGGAGTTGTGACACGTGGAATACGTTGTGCACATCGGATAGTTCAGGTGGAAGTTCCAACTGGTAAGCCACTTCTCCTCGTCGGTCAGTAATCTTGAAGGGGCCGATGTATCTTGGGGCGAGCTTTCCTTTGACATGGAAGCGCTGGGTTGCCTTGAGAGGTGTGACCCGGAGATAGACATGGTCTCCAACTCGGAAGTTCATGTCTCTATGACGTGAGTCAGCACAGCTCTTCTGCCTTGACTTGGTAGTCTTCAAACGCTCTCTGACAAGCTGGACTTGCTGTTCTGCTTCACGGAGGATATCGGGCCCAAAGACTAGTCCTTCTCCGGTCTCTGACCAATTGAGGGGTGTGTGGCACTTCCGTTAGTATAACACCTCAAATGGTGCCATCTGAAGGCTTGACTAATAACTGTTGTTGTAAGAGAACTCGGCGAAAGGGAGGCAATCTTCCCACCTAGCTCCATATGCTAAGACACAGGCTCGTAGCATGTCTTCGAGTATCTGATTCACTCATTCTGTCTGACCTCCGGTCTATGGGTGGAAAGCAGTGCTGAAGGACAACTTGGTCCCCATGGCCTCTTGGAACTTCTTCCAGAACCTTGAAGTAAACTGGGTTCCTCGATCTGACACAATCTCCTTGGGAACACCATGAAGTCTTACGATTCTGTTGATGTAGAGGCTGGCTAGCTGGTTTCCCTTGTAAGTCATTTTGACAGGAATGAAATGGGCTACTTTGGTCAAATGGTCGACTATGACCCAGATGGAGTCATGTCCCTTATTTGACCTGGGTAATCCAGTGATGAAGTCCATTCCAACTTTATCCCATTTCCATTCAAGCACCTTGAGAGGCTGTAACAATGCAGCGGGTCACTGATGTTCAGCTTTGACCCTTTGGCATATGTCACACTTAGCGACGAAAGTGGCTATCTCTCTCTTCATGCCATGCCACCAGAATCTTTCCTTTAGGTCTTGATACATCTTGGTCCCTCCAGGATGGATGGAATACGGGGTGTCATGAGCTTCTTGCAAGATCAAGTTCTTGAGCTCAACCTTGTTGGGTACGCAAATGTGATTCCCAAACCACACAATTCCTTGCTCATCCTCTGAGAATCCTGGGGCCTTGCCTGCCTTGATCTTCCTCTTGATGCCTTCAATACTTTTGTGTCCTTTCTGAGCTTCCTTAAAATCATCCATCTGGGTAGGCTTGACTTCGAGGTTGGCCAAGAATCCTGGTGCAACCAGTTCCAACCCGAAGCTTTCAAGTTCTTCATACAAGGCGGGTAGCTTTTCCATAAGCATAGCATTTAAGGAACAAGCCTTTCTGCTTAATGCATCTACTACCACATTAGCCTTACTAGGGTGGTATTGAACACTGAGATCATAATCCTTGATCAACTCTAGCCATCTTCTCTACCTCATGTTCAATTCCTTTTGAGTGAAAATATACTTCATACTTTTGTGATCCTTGTATATCTCACACCGTTTCCCAAGGAGGTAATGTCGCCATGTTTTCAGGGAATGAACTACAGCTGCCAACTCGAGGTCATGAGTAGCATAGTTCTCTTCGTGAGGACGTAGCTGTCTGGACAGATATGCTATGACTCTGCCTTCTTGCATGAGAACACCTCCAAGCCCGGCTCTCGACGCATCACAATATATCACAAATTCTTTGTGAATATCAGGTGTGGACAGAACTGGGGTGGTGGTCAATCTCTTCTTCAGCTCTTGGAAGCTTTCTTCGCACTTCGGCGTCCATTCGAACTTCTTGTCCTTCTTCAGGAGCTGGGTCATGGGTCGGGCAATGCTTGAGAATCCTTCAACGAACTTGCGGTAATATCCCGTTTGTCCGAGGAAGCTTCTCACTTCCTTCACATTGCTCGGGGTTTGTCATTCAGTCACGGCTTGAATCTTGGTGGGATCCGCTGACAATCCTTCGGCAGTCAATTTATGACCCAAGAATCCAACTTCACGCAGCCAAAATTTGCACTTGCTGAACTTGGCATATAGTTGGTGCTCTCGAAGCTTGTCTAGGAGCATCCTCAAGTGTTGCTCATGCTCTTCTTCCGTCTTCGAGAAGACAAGAATGTCATCAAAGAAGACAACGACAAACTTGTCCAAATATTCCATGAAGACCTTATTCATGAGATACATGAAGTAAGCTGGGGCATTGGTCAATCCAAAGGACATGACCGTGCACTCATACAGGCCATATCTGGTTACAAATGCCGTCTTCGGAATATCTTGGGGTCTGATTTTTAGCTGGTAGTACCCAGATCTGAGGTCGATCTTGGAGAACACCTTGGCCCCATTGAGTTGATCAAACAGATCTTCAATCTTGGGAAGTGGATACTTGTTCTTGATTGTAACTTCATTGAGGGAGTGGTAGTCAATGCACAAGCGGATGGTACCGTCCTTCTTTGCCACAAACAGAACAGGTGATCCCTAAGGGGAGGCACTAGGGCGGATAAATCCCTTCCTCAACTGCTCTTCCAGTTGCTTCTTCAATTCTGCTAACTCTTCCGATCCCATTCTATATGGCTTCTTATAGATGGGTCCTACTCCGGGTATGAGCTCGATGATGAACTCAATGTCTCGGTTAGGAGGCATTCCCGGTAGCTCATCAGGAAAGACATCGAGGTATTCGCATACTACCGGCACTTGCTCCAATCCAACTTTAGTCAGACAGTTGACTTGGTTGGCTTGAGCAGAGGAGGGGTTGGAGGTAAATTTAACTTCGACTCCTTGGTCATTGGTCACAGTGACAGTCCGGTTTGGCACAATCTAACAAGCCTTGGTGCTTGATGAGCCAATCCATTCCTAAGATCACATCCAAGCGTTGCGATATTAAGATGATAAGGTCTGCTAGGAAGTCTACCCCATTAATGACAATCCCTACTCCTTTACATCCTATCTTGGCTCTCATGTATGCCCTGGGGGTTTGTACCACCATAGGGTTATTTAGGGGTGTAGGGGTCATGCCACTTTTTAATGCAAACTTTTGGGTGAAAAATGAATGCGTGGCTCCAGAATCAAACAAGATAGTTGCAGGTGCTGAGTTGACAAGGAACGTACCCAGCACGACGTCCGGGTCTTCCTGGGCTTCTTCTGCAGTGACATGATTCACACGACCCTTGCCGTTGTTGGGCAGGTTGGTTCCTTGGTGGCATTCCACGGCCTTGTCGTGGGTTTTGCGCATTGGGGCGCGGGGCGTCGGGCTTCTTGTTGGGGCAATTCTTGGAGTAGTGTCCTGGGTGACCACATCCAAAGCAAGTGACTTGGTTGGGGTTGCTGCTCTTGCCGGTATTGTTATTGGGGTTGTTGTAAGCTGGCCTGAGGTTGGCATACTGCTGAGGCTGATAGTTGGTGCGGGGTGCAAGGGTTGTTGGTTGCTGATAGGTTGGCTTGACCGGGGCTGGCTGCCACGGGAGAGGCTTCTGGTTGCTGGAGCTACCCTTGCTGATCATCTTGCGCTTACGGGTATCATCCAAAGCACGTCACTTGTCCTCAAGCGTGAGTGCCTTGTTCACCAGATCAGGAAAGGTCGGGCAGTCACACACAACAAGCGAGTACTGCAGAGTCTGGTTAAGGCCTTCCATGAAGTGCTCCTTTTTGGCAGCATCAGTGCTGACATCCTCAGGAGCATACCTTGAGAGAACACTGAACTTCTGCATGTACTCCTTGACAGTGCTACTTCCTTGCTTCAGGGCTCAGAACTCACGCTTCTTGATGGCCATGATTCTGGAAGGAATGTGGGCCTTGCGGAATTCTGCCTTGAAGTCATTCCAAGTGATGTTTTGCTCAGCATGCATGGCCTTGAATCCATCCCACCAAGCTCAAGCAGTGCCCCCGAGACAGTGAGCAGCATACACCACCTTCTCACGGTCCTTAGTGCATCCGACTAGTCCTAGAAGATCCTCAATGGTGCGGACCCACTCGTCTGCATCCAGGGGTTCGGCAGTCTCGATGAAGGTGGGTGGTGCATGCTTCTTGAACTCCACCAACGTGGAACGTCCATTGCCGTTTCCTGCCGGCTGGCGATTGACAACTTGAGCAATCATCTGGAGGGCTGCAGTGTTGGCTTGGCGTTCCTCTCGGAAGGCTTGGAGAAGTTGAGCCATGTCCATGTTTGGAGGAGGTGGTGGTGGTGGAGTTTGTCCTCGGGCTTGGTCCTGGCTGACTCCTGCTTCAGCAGAACCTCCGGCTTCTTGCTGCTTGGTAGAGGTACCAGTACGTGTTACAACAGGCATCCTGTTGGAGTTGTCAAGGTCTCATGATTGGGAAAGATGAGGGAACGCAATATAGATGGGATGCCTAGTAAGGCGGTCGGTATGACACTAATTGTTTTCATGCAAGGGCCAAAAAGGCCAAACACATTCATTAAAATCCAATTGGGTGATATAGTCGTTTACAGGTTCCCAAAGGAAGGTACAACGTCCATCAAACACATCAAAAGAAAATGCAACACTACATGGTTTCATATGAACCATTATAAGGACTCGACTTCGCATAAGGGGGTACATGACCTATCCTACCGTAGGAGTTACGAACTGGCATATCCGAGTTCGGCCGATGCCTAAGTGGTGGAATGCTCGGTCGTGTAGTCCGGCTCTTCTGGGTCTTCCTCCTCGTCATCAGTAGCATGACTTCCTTCATTGCTCGAAGGAGTGGGGGAGTGGAGGAGCTCAACACGGCGTTGCTTTGCTGGTGGGGTGAAGAGCTTGCGTTAATCCCTTGCGCTCATGCGGTGTTGCTGTGGTGGTTCTCCATCCTTTGGGGGTCTTCCGCCTCTGTATGCGACTGCGGGATGTCCAGGGGGAGCACCGTCTTTCTTGATCCTATCCGTCTTCCCTTGAGCTTGGAGAAGAAGTTCCTTGGTCTCATGAAGTTCCTTTCGGAGCTCCATTGATTCTGAGGCCAAGTGTTGTGCCAAACTATCGGCACAAAGGCTGAAGTAGGTCTGGAATCGGAGTGGAAGTCCTTCTTCTACTGGTGGAGCTAGTGCACTGCTCTCATCCTCACCTTCCTTCCGATAAGGCAAGAAGCGGGTTGACAACTCGTCTACCATCTCTGGAAGAAGGTCTCGGAGGCGGGTGAGTGCCTTGAGAGTTGTCGTCTCGATGGCAAGAACCAGAGTTGCCATCTGGGGTCCCTCGAAGAACCAGCTTGTTGGAGAGTCATTAGCCTTCACGATCACTTCCACATGATACTCCATCTCGGTGTCATTGATCCAATGCTCATGGTAGGTGAAAATGGGGGCTCGGTGAAACTGGCACTTCTTGAGGCTATCCTCGAGAAGCACGAGAAATCTGGTGGTCACGAAGTCTTTGGGTACAGCAGCCATCTACAAAGGTTTAATGGGACAAGTCAATAAGGGAAATATATCTTGGGTTGGGTAACCTTTAGAAAAGAAGAGAAGTTTAGATGGTCTCAAGCTAACTAAGGTCCATGCTAACTAAGGCTTCCTACAGTCAGGATGGCTCTGATACCAGCTCTGTGGGGACCCCTACTCATAAGTCGTGATCACTGAATGCACATGTACAGTGATCCCAGAGATCAATGCTCACTGAACACACAGAAGCTGAATAACAAGAGTCTTACATCCATACATACCGTCTTACACAAATTATGACCATTATGGTCAAGTCTTACATAGATAAAGCCATAAGGGCTGAATACCAAATAAACTTAAGCAGCGGAAATCTTCGTCGATAAGTAGAAACCATGCCATCTGCCTTAACCCTATAGGCATTCTGACTGGGAAACGTCCTAGTTCGCATGTTCGTCTCCAAACAACTCTTCTTCGAACTCCTGTTCCTCCAAGCCTGTTCAATTAAATAACCAGTGGCAAGCCAATGAGTACTTTGAATGTACTCGCAAGCAACCCATGTTTTGGTTCAAGATACAACAATGCATGATATAGGTAAATTTTTGCAGAAAGCTAGTTTTGAGTGCAATGACATGTTCAACAACTTTTAAGACATACATCAGGAGAATTCAATTAACCTTGAGGACAAGTTACAAATATCAACATAAATAGAGTGGGCATCAACCCAACTCAATCATGTAAAGTCCTTTGACTTGACCCAAGTAGTTCTCCCCACTTATCCAAACACACACACTTGTTTGTAAACATGCGGTTACCCAACTGTCCTTGACTGTGGACATGGCTATTCGAATAGTTTTACACTCTGCAGAGGTTGCACACTTTACGCGATACCTCAAGTACCCGGGGTAATTACTCGATCACTGTCTTTCCCTAGACGACACTAACAAGGAGTCCACTTGTTGTTCCATATCCTCACGATGTACATCATACGAGACTCACTCGAGATCGTAACATCCAAGAGGGGACACAACGGTGTATCTGGTGCCCTGTGAAAACAGTCATGGCCGCCCTACGTGGCACGACCCCGTCCCGAGAGAGAGCAGCAACTCTCCCCCGTCAGTAGTAATGCGGGCTCCAAGCTAGTATCGTCCTAGGTATTCAATAATGCCCTTTCCCATACTAGGGTAGAGTGGTTGTGCATGTAAGGTTGGAATAACGGTCGCAACTTAAACCAATCCGTTTTGAAAACAACACACACTTGCCTTGGTACACCACTTCGTCATCAAGTGGTTACCCAACTCATCATCTCCCCCGGGCATAAGTAGCACCCGATGGGGTTTTCGAAAAGTCTTTTGAAAATACTTTGTCTCCATCACCATGCATATTCCCGTCCCTTTTTGCGTATCACTACTTTAGCATCCTATCTACTCCCACCGGCATAACGCTCATAGAAAGGTAGGGTCGTGCATCATGCAAGTGTCAACGAGAAAAGCAACGGAGGCAAATCACCTCAAGTGGTCACCATTTTATCATGACTTTGATGCAAGCAATAAAAGTGCCATATGACATGCATAAAAAGGGTTTCTTAGACATGGTCAAAGGGCTGCTTGCCTGGCTCAACAAAGTCTTCTGGTTTTTCAAAGTCTTCTGGTCCAACTCCTTCGTGGGCAAGACAATCTATCGTAGCAAAATTATAACGAGAAAAATAAGGCAATAATAAAACAGAAAAACCAAAGTGCTCAAAAAAATGTCAACTCATTTTTGTTAAATACTAGGGTGAAAACTAAAAAGGGGGAAAATTCCTAGTTTTGGATTTGGAGTCATGGAAACAGTGCTAGGAATTTTAAATGACAGGCATAAATGCACAAATTCAAATTTAAATTTGGATAGTGAAGAAAAGTTGGTTTGATAAGAGTGAGAACTGCACCAATAAATAAGTGGTATTATTACAAGAATTTAGGAGTTGGAATTATTGCATTCGGATTATTATTTAATCCTGTGGAATTTTTGGAAAAGTGACAGAAAAAGAAAAGGAAAAAGGGCTCACTGCCTGCTGGGCCAGAACAGCCACAGCGCAGCAGGCCCAGCCAGAGTGGCGGCCCAACGCACTGGTGCATTCGCGCGCGCCAGGTTTAAACCTGACGGGCGGGGCCTAGGCATCAGCGAGACAGACGGGGGCGATGGAGGGGAGAGGCTGACAGGCGGGGCCCGCCTGTCATCCCTAACCCTACGACAGAGGGCCGGCGGGCTCACCGGCGTCGATGCAGGGCACGGCGAGGTCGGGCAAGGGTACGGCTGGACTAAGCGTCGATTCGCCATTCGGGTGGAGGTGGTTGCGGTCGCCGGGGTGGCCTGGTTCGTCGGCGATGAGGTCTCGCGGCAGAGGAGCTTTGGGCGTTGTCGGTTCCGGCCATTCCCGGCTGCAAAAGAAGCGGGGGAGAAGGGAAAATGATCAGGGGTGCTCGGGGGTTCCAAATCGAGGCAGAGGAGGAGCGGGGGAGGCCTGTACCTCGCGAACTCCGGCGAGCCGAAGCGGCGGAGCTCGAGCTCGATCTCGAGCTCGGGCGCCTCTGGAGAGGAACTGGGGTGGAGGGGGATGATTTGGTGGTGCATAGAGCGAGTGGTGAGGAGAGGAGAGCTCGGGGAGGCCCTTAAATAGGCGGGCGACGGTCGACCGAGGACCTGTGCGCCGGCGAGCCTGTTGCGGTTGAAGCAGGTCACGGGGGCTCATCGGGGCGTGTCTGAGGCGTTTGTGGGGGTTGGTCTAGGGCGAGGGGGGAGAAGAGGGGGAAAGCAGGGGGGCCAGGGCACCGCGCGTGTGAGCGCGCTCACTGGTGCGCTCGGGCGGCCGGTGCGCGTGCTTTCTGGGGCGAGAGGAGGGAGAAGGAGGAGGGGGACCATGTTGTGGCATGTTGCAGATGTCGAGGAGCAGCGTTGGGCGCACTGGGAGGCCCGAGGTGGCCGGAGGTTGTTGGCAGGGCACGGCTATAGTGCGGGACCGCACTGTAGCGCTCTCCAGAGCGTGCAAATGGCCGGCATGCCATTTCCTATGCAATGTGGGCACGGCCAAAGGTGTCTGGTAGCTCTAGGGGGAGTAAAGAAGTAGGACATGGCCTTGGATGCCCTGGGTGCCCAGTAGGAGAAGAGAGAGGTAGAAGAAGAGGGAGAGAGGGGTTGTCCAGGGAGGTAAATGGGGGTATTTTACCCCTGAATCATTGAGCAATGGCCAGGGGAGAGTTACTGGAGGTAGGAGAGGACCAGGAGGAGCTGTGGTAAAGAGTTGAGTTCAAGGAGAATAGTATTAGTGGTCAAAATGGTGATTTTTGAAAAGTGGCAGAAGGTGTTTGATAATGGTTTGGACCAGCAGATGATTTCCAACTGCCATGAGACTCCACAGGGTGAAATTACACATATAATTAGGGCTTTCCACCAAGTTGGAGCTTATTCGGGCAAAGTTGCCAATGCAACCTTTGTAAACCCTAGAAATTAGCAGAAATGAACTTGTGTAGATCTAGTTGAGCAAATCACTTCTCCTTGATGCACCACTTGGGGTAGTGGCCTCATTTGGTCATGTGAACATGCTTACAAAAGTTGGGGTCAAGGAGAGAAAGTTGTTAGTACAAACTTGTTCAAATTTGATTCTGGTCAGAGAGGGTTTTGGGGCATTTTGGTGAACCAAAATGACTTTAATTGACATGAGGCTTTGCAAGGTGATCACAATATGCATTTGTGACTTTCTGGATTTTCCTTGGATTTTTATGAAAATATTTCCTGTAGAAATATTTCAAATCCTTGAAATGGGCAGAAATGGTTTTGGGAGGTTTTGTCCAATATTTTGAACATAACCATGTGTTAAAACTCTTATATATGGAAACTATATGTCCACTGAGTTTCCCTGATTTTTGTGAAATATTGTTGAAACAATAAAATAATTTTTCCCTATTAAAGACCATTTTTGGCCTTAAGAAAAAGCTTTTAAATAAAATAGCAAAATAACTTTTAAAATTATGTTTTTGTGGTTTATGGGAGTCCTATATCTAATAGGTCTCAAATATACTCTTTGAAATATTTTCCATACCCCAAATCAAGTACTTGTAGTGCAAACCTCAATTTAGGGGTTTTTGGAAAACTAATTTTTGAAAATACTATTTGGCCAAATTATTTTTGTATGAAAATATTATATTTCTCTATACACATGGCATGATCATTGGGTAGAAGTTTGGGGCAAGGATATGAAGTATATAAGGTGGAGTTGTGTTGACTTTAAAGAGCACTAAAAAATCAAAGAGAGAAAACCAACTCCAAATAAAAGCCAAATAATGCAAAAGTTTTTGTTGGTCCAAATTTTCGTGCTTTAATAATGCAAATGATATGTTACAAAATGCAGGGCGTGACATCTCGGTTGGACCGAAATGTTACGAATGGAAACAGAGTGATTACAAACCCATCTCAGTGAGACCGAGATCCCTATCGGTGAGACCGATTTTCCTAGGGTTTGTGGCAGTGGCTATGACATCTGAACTCGATGGCGCCGGATAGAAAGAATCGGTGGTGCCGAGTTTGCCTTTTGGTTTGGGTCATATGTGGATATGAGAAAGTAGTTGAGGGCTTTGGAGCATATCACTAACCATTTTGAGCAAGAAATCCATTAAGCAACACCTCATCCCTCCTTTGATAGTATTGGCTTTTCCTACAGACTCAATGTGATCTTGGATCACTAAAATAGAAAAAGGTAGAGTCTTGTGCTTTGAGCTTGAGCCAATCAATGAGCTTCCATGAAATATTTATGTTGAAGTAGCATTAGCTCAATGAGATATATGTTGCTAGGAATTACCAAAACCACCCAGGGATAGTTGCACTTTCAATCTCCCACTTTTTGGTAATTGATGACAACATATAGATCAAAGCTTCGACAAATGATAATAAGATTGAAAAACATTGTCGCTTTGAGAAGTATGTGAAAAGTAAGAGCTCCCCCTAAATTTGTGCATTATTTAAAATTTGCTTTGGACTGCAAATGCACAATGAGTTAGGATCATGGGTTACTCTTCCATGTCACATACATCTTGGGGGAGCGCTCAAAATGATAATAATTAAATATGTGCACTCATCACCAAGCAAAGTGAATGATCACATAGGGATATAAAAGGATAATGTCATCCAACAAGTATTAAGGTAGCATATGATCAAACACATGATCATCCAAGTATCTCACAAAAGTCATAGAGTATTAAGCACACAAGCAAATAACGAAGTTCAACCACCCAAAAGACAAGAGAGACCAAAAGCAACACTCTCTCTCGAAGCCTATGATCTATACATTTTTCTCCCCCTTTGGCAACAAGTTACCAAAAAGTTCATAGAAAATGCATAGTGCTAAACGACTTTAAGGCTTGCTCTTCATGGGATGGTGTAGAGATGGATCCTTGGACGAAGACTTCTGTTGATGTAGCTGGAGCTGGTGGAGAGGGTGCTGGAGCTGGATGCACTGAAGCTGTAGGTGGTGTAGATGATGTAGCTCTGGTGTCTGGAATAGGCACTACAACAGATCTCTGTCCTCTGGGCACTCTAGCAAAAGCATCAGTAGTTGACTTGCCCTTCTTCTCCTCCACATCCTCCTGAAGTTGCTCAACTGCAGTTTGGATCTCAGTCACTTTGACATCGAGAGCATAAATCTTCTGCTCTATTATTCTCTCCAAGCTCTCCTGGTTTTGTGTCAGGGTGGCCAAGCCCTTCTCAATCCTCAGAGTGGAGGAAATCAAGTACCAAGCTGATCTTGCTTGCTCTTCAGGAAAATTTGAGATGCCTCTTCAGCAGTTGGCATCTTAGCAGCCTTCTCAGCCCTTGCCTTCTCCTTCTTCTCTTGTGCTTGCACAGAAGATGGTTCATTCTCATCCATAACAACAGTGTTGTCCTCAAAATCAGGGTAAATGGGCAAGTGTTCCTTGTCCAAGAGATATGTGCCAGTGCCCATCTTGGAGTTTATAAGCTCCTAAATCTGTGGGGCATACCCACAACTCCTCTTTTGATCAGCAAGAGTCCTTTTGATTGTTTCCACAATCAGGCTCATGACTTTGAACTTCTGAGGCACATCAAATATATGAAGCAACTTAATTGCATGGCCTCTGGTCATCCTGTGATCACTTAACTTGGGTAGCAAAGTATGCCTTAAAATCCAGTTGATAGTGGGGAGTCCTGACAACAGATAGTGTACAGATCCAATCTTGTGTGTCTCAAGTGCAGCATCTGGGATCTCTATGTACATGTGAGCCATGGAGTTGTGATCTTTCTTCTTCTTGGCATAGACATCCAAGTCATCCTCATTCTCCTTTGGAGCATTGATAAATTCAGACCATTCCTCAACTGTTGACTGGTACCTGGTACCCTCAGACATCCAGAATATCCTCTCATCTGGGTAGAAATGACCTGTGGAGGAGAACTACATAATGAGCTCATCATTCCACTTTGTGAGCTTTTGCCCAACAAAGTCTACTACTCCACAAGACTTGAAACTATCATAAACTCTAGGATAGTGATCTTCATTCTTCCTGATGTACTCCCAATCAACCCATCTCATGTCACAGACTATGGGCTTCTTTTCAAGCAGCACTGTCTCATAGAAATCCTGCTATTCCTTAGTATGGAACCTGTAGTCCACAACAGTTCTTCTCCTGACTGCATAGGTGTCAGTTAATCTCCACTGTCTCAGACCTGCATCCTTCCTAAGCTTCATGTCTTCTGCAACTGGGTGAGCATCATTATGATCTAGGATCTTGGGCTTCAGCTTTCTCAAGACAAGTGAGTCTTCATCTTCTTCTTCAGCAGCTTCAGGCACTGGGGCCTTGTTCTTCTCTGCAGTTGGAATACTCATGGTGTTCCTCTTGGGTGCAGACTTGGGTTTTGGGTTTTGGAGCAGCAAATTTGGGAGCATCTTTGGGCTTAGATGGAGCAGCCCCTGACCTTATAGCATCTCCCATCAGCTTTTGAGCTTTAGGTGTTGGTGCAGCAACCTCTTCCTCTTCATATTCAGATTCTCTCCTCATAGAGGGCTTGCCAAGTACCTTGGCAGTAGTGGTTCTGACTCTCTTATTTTTCTTTTCTTGGCTAGCAGCTTCATCTTCAGACCCAATGGTGAACTTCATGGTTTTACGAGTGGCAACCTTCCTAGGTTTGGAAGTTGGAATTCTCCATGCAGGTGCCTTCTTCTGCATTGTTGGCTTAGTGGTAGCAGCTATGCCATATTCCTTCTTCAGCACTTTCTTCTTTGAGGTGGCCTCATCCTCAACAGCCACATAGTCCTCATCCTCAGAATCCAAGGTTTTCTTCTTTCTGGCCCTGGTGGCTACCTTTGGCAAGTTGCTGGGTGTGCTCCTGCTGCCATCATCATAGCTGCTAGAGGGACTAGTGCCCTCACTCATCTGAACATGCTCCTCAGACTTGTTCTGACTGTCACTCTGATCTGACATGATGCAAACCCTGACAGCAGACCCTGTGAATAGATATAGATGAGGTAGAGTGGATGAGCATCACAAAGTACAGAGGTTTTTGCAAAAGAATCAAGTCAAAAACGTAGTTTTAGTTTTCCATAGAAAGCATTTCGGAGCTACCGATTTGTAAACTCGGTGATACCGAAGCAGCTTTTGGAACCTAAACTAGTGAACTCGGTCAGACCGAGTCACAGTTTGGTGGCACCGAGACTACTCGGGTTTCACAAAGTCCTGAACTCGGTCACACCGATTTGCAATTCTCGGTCAGACCGAGAATCACGTATGCACTGGCCTGAGCCAAATCGATGGGACCGATTTCTACAACTCGGTCGGTCCGATATGAGTTCGGCGGAAACCTAACCCTAAATTTTCAGTCCAAAACTAATCTACGGAGTGTTTTCGCTGGATAGGAAGATCTCAATCGTGGCAAGATACATGGCAATGTAATGTGCTAGGAATCGGAGTTAGGAATAGCACAAGGTTTCAAATCCATACCCTAGTTCGGCGATGGATTTGCTACGGCGGCAACGGCGGAGTTGAATCCCGTTGACGGCGGCGGAGACCAGCGGCGGGAGGTCGCTGGCAATGAGGAGGACGATCCGGAGACCCAAGGAGGCAGAGCAGGCAGTGCGTGGGCGAAGAGGTTCGGAAAATTTTCCAAATTTTGTCCCGGGGGTATATATAGCCCGACCCTGTCGGTGTGACCGAGTGGAAGAACTCGGTGGCAACGAGATGCATAACTGCAAGCAGTTACTGCAACTCAGAGTGACCGAAAAGTTCAAATCGGTTGCACCGAGATTGAAAACCTAGATCAACTTAGTGGTCTTGGTGTGACCGAAATGCATGGATCGGTCAGACCGAAATGCACAAAGAGGTTTTTGAAGTTTAAGTCTATGATGAATCGGGGACTCCGAGTGCTCCTCACACAGAGTGGTTCGAATCTAACTGGATCAAACTTTGTGATGTAGCATGAATAGAGTTTGAGACAGGAAAATCATAGATAGTTAGAGAAGGTTCTTAGGCATTCTTGTCCATTCACTTGGCAAAATAAAAGAAACTAAACAATCAAAACTACAAGTGGATGTCCTCAAATGAGTAAAATATGCAACCAACATGCTCACACAGTGAAATGACAAATGAAACATGTGGCAAAGCATGCACAACCATTCTAGCATCTATCAAGCAATTGGCGATGACTAGGTCATCTATATATGAGTATATTGACTTAGGAGTCAAATGAGAATCATTTGATCATAGGTCATACTCATGGTTTAAGCACAAGTGGGGTTACCACTTTTACATAAAGCATTGTTGTGTTTGCACCATTAGAGTTGCTTTAGCTCATTCTTAGAGTAAAGATCCCCCTATATGTGAGATCCCCCCTAAGAGGGATGAACTAACCTTGGGTTTTGTCGATGATGACTTCATGTAGGTGTTGAAGATGTGGATGCTCAATGTTGATGTAGATCATTTGGAGCAATCCATTGGAGTGAGTTGCACTTTCAATACCTACACGGGTTAGTCTCACAAGGAACAAACAAGGATGTCCATAGACATAGAGTGATGCACACAGAAGATGATGTCGATGAAATCATTAGGTTACCTTGTCCCTTGCCTTACCAACAAGAGGGTTTGTGACTCCTTGAACTAGTGCAAGATGTGGAAGTTTATTGCACTTGTCCTTGCCAAAATGATATGAGTGAAATATGTTGGCGGAGTCACCCTGAAGAACTCTCTAGTTCTTCTTCCTCGGGATCCACATCATCTTGATGGGAATCCTTGGAGTTGTAGTTGTACTCGATGAAGTAGAACTTGACGTAGTCTTGGGAACCCACTTGACCAAGGCCTTAGGAGCTTCTTCAAATGCATCAATCTCCTCTTGAAGCTTGTCCTTGCCTTTTTTCTTGTGGTCTTGTGGTGGAAGATCATCTTGAGCTTGTGTCCCTTTGAAGGAAGTAGGATCATACTTCTCTTGTTGAGGAATAAACTTCGTCTTGGGGTATTGATCTTCTTCCCACTCAACTCCATTGGCATTGAACTTTCATTCAAAACCAACACCTTGGTTCTTCCGGTGCCTTCCTTGCTTGCGTACAATTTCCTCGAATTGCTTAATCCCAGCAAGGCTCTTGTAAACACCTTTCTCTATAATTCCCTTAAATAAGCTATTTTCTTGCTCAAGTGTAACTTGGCTAAGAGAATCATTAGTGGAATCAAGAGAACTACTAGAAGCAAAAACATTGGATTTAGCATGATTATTGTTACTACTAGAGGAAGAATCCTTGTTGTTCTTGTTACTAGACTTGACTTGAGGCATATAAGTAGATAAGAGTAAATGGTTGGCAATGTAACAAGAACTTTTCTTGCGAAGATCATCATTGATTGCCTTTAAGAACTAATGCTCTTGCTAAAGGTTAAGCTTTTTGAAGCGTAACTTCTCATGAGTCCTTAAAAGTTCTCGATGATCTTCTAAGATAGTTTCACGAGCTAACTTAAGAGTGTTTAGTTCTTTAGTTAGGTGCTCAATCTTCTCCTTATCATTGTCATTCGTTCTATCTTGATTAGCATGATTAATTGACGTTTCATCATAGTATTCATCACTAGAGTTGTCAACAAGTAAATCATCATCACCTAACAAGTCATCTTCATCACTATTGAAATCAACATACTCGGGGTGTGATACCTTTGGGCCTTTAGCCATGAAGCATCTTCCAAGTCCTT
This sequence comes from Triticum dicoccoides, assembly GCF_002162155.2. Lineage (NCBI taxonomy): Eukaryota > Viridiplantae > Streptophyta > Magnoliopsida > Poales > Poaceae > Triticum > Triticum dicoccoides. Next base: position 325,746,540 of record NC_041387.1, on the reverse strand, counting down.
CATTTGGTGAAACAAATATGCCATAGGAGTTGGTTGACACAAGTGCTAGACCGGCAACACCTTCATCTTGAGTATATTCAGAGTCAGAGTGATAGCTTCTCTCAGAGTGATTGTCGGAGTCGGAGCCGGATACCCATTCACCAACATGAGCTTGATGTCTTCGTTTTGTGTAGCTCCTTGATGACTTGTCCTTCCTTTCCTAACCCTTGCTTCTCCAGGATGTTCTTCGTTCATAACGATCATCTCTACTCCTTCTCCTTCTTGATGGTGATTCTTCTCTTCTACTTCTTCTCTTTGGAGAATCTTCTCTTCTTTTGTAGGGTGTCGTACACTCACTAGAATAGTGTCCGGGTCTTCCACAATTGTAGCAATTACGCTCACGACTAGAAGATCTTTTGTCATTGTAGGACCTTGACTTGGAACTTCTGTCCTTGATTCTACTCTTGTAGAGCTTGTTGAGGTTCTTTACCATTAGGCTCAATTCTTCATTGAAGGTTTGTTTCTCACTTGATGATGTGGGAGCTTCACACGAGGCTTTGTAAGCACCACTTGACTTGTTGTGGAGCTCCTCCTTATCCTTGACTGGCATCTCATGAGCAACAATTCTTCCAATGACTTCCGTTGGCTTGAGATCTTTGTAATTGGATCAATGTGCACAGAGTATCATATTTTCCGTCCAAAGCTCTTAGGATCTTATTGATGATGAATTTGCCGGTCATCTCTTCACTTCCTAAGCAGGCAATCTCATTTGTGATAAGAGCAAGCCTAGAGTACATTTCAGCGACACCTTCATCATCCTTCATTTTGAACTTGTCAAGCTGACTTTGAAGCACATCCAACTTGGATTCCTTGACGGAGTCGGTACCTTCATGCATATCGATCAAAGTATCCCAAATTCCTTTGCATTCTCAAGACGGCTGATTTTGTTGAATTCTTCGGGCACAATCCGTTGAATAGGATATCACAAGCTTGAGCATTGTATTGCAACATCTTCAACTCTTCCGCGGTAGCTTCACGGTTCGGTTCTCTCCCATCAAAGAATTCACCTTGCAAGCCCATACACACAATAGCCCAAACGGCAGGGTTATGTCCAAGAATATGCATTTTCATCTTATGCTTCCAACTAGCAAAATTAGTACCATCAAAGTAAGGACCTCTACGGTGGTAATTTCCCTTGCTAGATGCCATACTCTCCTAGGTTTTGAAACCAAGGATATGACCACCAAAAGCTATGGAGATCAAGGAAAATGGAGACCAAAGCTCTGATACCACTTGTAGGATCGAAAGTATGTCTAGAAGGGGGGGTGATTAGACTACTTGACAAAATAAAAATCTATCCTTTTCCCAATTTTAGTTCCTGGCAGATTTTAGCAACTTAGCACGGTTCAAGCAATCTTAACACAATTCAAGCAAACATGTAAAGAGTATATGAGCTGCGGAAAGTGAAGCATGCAACTTGGAAGAATGTAAAGGGAAGGGTTTGGAGAGTGCAAACGCAATAGGAGACACGGATGTTTTTGTTGTGGTTCCGATAGGTGGTGCTATCGTACATCCACGTTGATGGAGACTTCAACCCACGAAGGGTAATGGCTGCGCGAGTCCACGAAGGGCTCCACCGATGAAGGGTCCACGAAGAAGCAACCTTGTCTATCCCACCATGGCCGTCGCCCACGAAGGACTTGCCTCCCTAGGGGTAGATCTTCACGAAGTAGGCGATCTCCTTGCCCTTACAAACTCCTTGGTTCAACTCCACAATCTTGTCGGAGGCTCCCAAGTGACACCTAGCCAATCTAGGAGACACTACTCTCCAAGAAGTAACAAATGGTGTGTTGATGATGAACTCCTTGCTCTTGTGCTTCAAATGATAGTCTCCCCAACACTCAACTGTCTATCACAGGATTTGGATTTGGTGAATAGAAGATTTGAGTGGAAAGCAACTTGGGGAAGGCTAGAGATCAAGATTCATATGGTAGGAATGGAATATCTTGGTCTCAACACAAGTGTAGGTGGTTCTCTCTTAGAAAATGTATGTTGGAAGTGTAGGCACGTTCTGATGGATCTCTCCATGAATGAATAGTGGGTGGAGGGGTATATATAGCCTCCACACAGAATCTAACCGTTACACACAACTTACCAATCTCGGTGGGACCGAATTGAGAAACTTGGTCAGATCGATTTAGAAAATCATGTGACCGTTAGGATTTTCGGTGGGACAGACATGCAACTCGGTAGGACAGATATGGTTAGGGTTAGGGCATAACATAATCTCAGTGAGACCGATACAAACTCGATGGGACCGATTTTCGTAATGGACACACAGAGGGTTGGTCAGGCAAACTCGGTGGGACCGATTCGCTCATCTCGGTAAGACCGAAGCGTTATGAAAAGGAAACAGAGAGTTTGCATTGTAATCTCGGTGGAACCGATCGCTCATCTCGGTTTGATCAAAATGTTACGAATGGAAACAGAGAGATTACAACCCCATCTCGGTGAGACCGAGATCCCTATCGGTGAGACCTATTTGCCTAGGGTTTGTGGCAGTGGCTATGACATCTAAACTCGGTAGCGCCGGATATAAAGAATCGGTGGGGTCGAGTTGGACTTTTGGTTTGGGTCATATGTTGATATGAGAAAGTAGTTGAGGGCTTCGGAGCATATCACGAAGCATTTTGAGTAAGAAAGCCATTAAGCAACACGTCATCCCTCCTTGATAGTATTGGCTTTTCCTATAGACTCAATGTGATCTTGGATCACTAAAATAGGAAAAGGTAGAGTCTTGTGCTTTGAGCTTGAGCCAATACTTTTGCCCTTAGCATTTTGAGGGATCCACTTTTCTCATCCATGCCATGCCAATCATTGAGCTTTCCTGAAATATTTATCTTGAAGTAGCATTAGCTCAATGAGATATATGTTGTTAGGAATTACCAAAACCACCCAGGGATAGTTGCACTTTCATATTGGTTGCCCATGATTTGGCCGACATTGGCAAGAAAAATGAACTAGAGTTGGCTAGAGTTCATTGGCATGCCAAAAATATGGCAACCATCCAAACAAAGACCAATCTTTGGGTCATGACCAAAATTTTGGTAAGGTGCACTTTGGCCACAATCCAAACACATCCCAACACCCGGCTCGTCGAGGATGCACGGCGCGCCGCGATGCGTCCGTGGAGTGGTGTAGCACGGCCAACTGCATCCTCAGGACCTGAGACCATGCCGGGTCGTCTTGCTTTTTCAATGACATGCAGGGATCGCATGTGAGAAAGGGCATCTCCAACGTTGCCACGACCGCAGCTGACTACCCTGGCACACCAAAACCCTCATCCCTCACGCCATCTCGTGGTGCGTTCCTAGCTGGCGCTAGCTGCCTGCATTTATGTCAGCCGTTCGTATGTCGTCGTTAAGAGGCTTGGTGCCCGAGGAACCAACTCCGATGACTTAATGACGCACTCGGACGCTTGGCCTCACCGGAATGCGCTACTTAAAGCGGCAACGCCTAGCTAGCCTCCACACCATAGTGCATCGTCCTCCTACCTGGAACCACATCCGCCATGACCGCAAGTGCGAACGCTCTGCGGGAGAGCTTGTCTTCAGGGATGAAGCTCGAGGTCGCCGCCCTCGCTCAAGTCGCCTCTCGCGACGCAATAGCGGCGTAGCTGGACGTGGACGCGACCTCACAAGCGGTGGCCACGCTGGCGGCCGACAACGGGAGCACCGTCAGCCACGCGTCCTACTTGCCGTCGTCCAACGTCCGGCATCGCCGAGGTTGGGGACTCCTCCGAGGATGAGTAGGGCATGGGAGGCAGCAGGGCATGGTGTGCCAATTGGCCGGTCCGTATCCCGTGTTCTACTCTTCCTCGCCGGAGACTGCAGCTTCACTTCACGGGTCTTGAACCCCGCCCCGTACATAGAGACCGCAGATGGAGGACGTCGGTCGCCGCCATAGAATAGGTTTAGGATCAGGTTTCTTTTATTTTTCTGTCCTATAAAAGTTCGAAATGTAATGAAAATCTGCCGTGTTTGCATTAATCTCGGCCAGTGTATATGAACTTTCACAATAATATAGTATATTGTAGGAGTACTAGCAAGATGCCCGTGCGTTGCACGGTAGATCAAGATCTTGTGGGAGAAAAGGATGAACGGGGGAAAGCCTTATCTGCAAATGTGGAGAGGAGTGCGGGTAAATTATCATAGTTTCCTTCCTATTCGTTAGATATAGATTGGACGACGTATATTGCAGGATGACAGGCACACCATCATCACCAACTCTGCTTTTTATTGAACCGAGACAAATCTAACATGCGTAGTAAAATAAACACATAGGGTCTATAAATACACAATTTATCTTAGGCACTCCAATAGTACGTCCACTACACATTCAGGCATTTCACATCTTTCTACATCTACGGGAACCTGCGAAAGGGTTAACTTAAATTGCCTCTCTTTCTCCTCCCCTGATTTTCATGGTGGTGGGCCCCTCCCTCCCCCCAATCTACAATCAACAACTCACGCATTTCACATTACGTTAATTACGTAACTAGGATTACGTAGGTGTAGCATTACTCGTCCTAAAAAACCCAACTAAGCCAACCTCCCAGCATATCGCACGGAAAAGACCCGGCCGTGCCGTTTTAGTCGGGATTACCGGATTACTAGTAGTAGTATCGATGGATCGTGCGAAGAAACAAAAAACAATTGAGGGGGTGAAGCACCTAGTTTAAAAGGAAAAAAGGCGGTACACTCGCAGCACTCCTGTCGCGGTCGCATTGCACCCCACACACGTTTGATCCTGCAAATGGAACGCGCTTCGTCTTGCCTCTTCACTAACACGTGGGACTGCACTTGGAGAAACCGACCATGCGCCAAACTCCCCCCGCCCACCGCATGAAAATCCTCCCCCCCCCCACCCAAAAACTCCCAC
>NC_041387.1:325661439-325741242 GCF_002162155.2 Triticum dicoccoides | reverse complement strand
CTCCACTCCATTCGCTCCGCCAAAGCCGCCCTCCCCGCCGCCGATACATCGGCGCCGCGGTTCATCGAGGGGACGCACGGCGATCCTCTCGCTCCCACGGTACGCTCTCATAGACTGTTGTCCTCTAGCCGCACCGCCATTACTGGCTATGTTCTTGTGGAGGTGCACGGCGGTCAGCACCGCCACCACTGGCGACGTTCGTGTGGAGACGCACGATGGTCAGCTTCTCCCATGGTACGTGCATTCTAGACGGAGGCCCCACTCACGTCAGTGTAGCACTGAATGTTAGCTCATAGACACTGTTAATCTCACTGTTTGCCGAAGTAGTTTACAGTCAATATGCTCTTCTTAAGAAGCTTCCTTGCCCTATTCTGCAATCAATCTTCTTAGCTGAGATGGCATGCCAAGGCCGATTAGTTGCTAAAATATCCTACCATATATTTATTGTGACGTAGATTGCCATGGTCTAGTAAACAATTTGTTAGGTGAAATAGCTCTACACCGTTTTATACTCGATCTTTGTTGTTGCGATAGCCTTTGATAGTATGATGGCTGTGTGCTCGGCCTCATTGACTGCTGAAACAGCCTGCCATAATTTAGCACTCAATTCTGTTTGCTGAATTAGCTTTACATATATTTCGTTACTTAGATCTGCTCGTCCAAATATCTTGCCATAACTTTAGACATCAACCTAGGTTTTTTTCTGGACTTCATAAAAAAGCATATATGTTTTTCCTATAATATCTAGTAGAAGAAATAATTTGTATGTCTAACAGATGGACAGGACTTGGATAACTTCTGCTCAAAATTCTCCGCTGCATATGTCGAGGGGTTGAAAACTTCATGAACTTTATCAGAGCTTAGTACGGTGGTCCAAAATCAGATGTGCTCTGCCCGTGTAGCAGTTGTATGAATTCAGTTACAAGACCCAAGTCAACTGTGCAAAATCATCTACACTTGTATGGGATGTCGGTCACATATACTAGGTGGGTTCATCATGGTGAAACTGTGAACGTCAATGTTATTGACTGCATGGAAGTAGCAGATCACCATCTTGATCTGCCTGATGCTCAGGTGGAATAGGAGGAGGAGGTGGTGGTGGCGGAGCCAGTGAGTTTGACCAACATTGAAACAATGCTATGAAATGCTTGTGCATTCCGTGAACTTTCACCTGCAGGAGAAAAATGGTGGGCATGCATGTCGGAACAATGCAACGTGGCTGTCACCCCAGGAAATAAGCTGTTAGTATTCTCAGCTATGGTCACCTTTCTTTAGGTGAAGACATCTGAGCGGATGACCAACAAATCATTTGATGCGATGTTGGCTGCTTTTCGCAAATCTTTCCTAGATGCATCTGAGCAACCTCACACCTACAGTAAAATGAAGAATTTCCTTCGTGTAGTTGGAATTGGATATGATATGATCCATGTTTGCAAGAATAATTGTGTTCTATTCCGGAAGGGGTATGCCAACTTAAGTGAATGCCCGAAATGCAAATCATCAAGATGGAAAGATGGCGATGCTGTGAAGAAGAGTCCTCATAATGTTATGAGACATTTTCCAATTATTCCAAGATTACAGAGGTTGTTTCATGATGCTGAAACAAGAGAGGATGTACTATGGCATTCTAGGAAACAGGAGTACATAGATCGGAATGTAATGAGCCATCCATCTCATGGTAGTGAGTGGAAAAGCTTCAATCATAAACACAAAAAGTTTGCTGCTGACCCGAGAAACATTAGACTTGGCTTAGCTTCAGATGGATTTAACGCATTTGGCCAACAGAGCGCCACATATAGCATGTGGCCAGTGATTGTTATCCCTTACAACATGCCTCCAAATGTCTGCACCAAAGAATCAAATTACATGATGGCCTTGCTCATCCCAGGTCCAAAAAGTCCTGGAAAGGATTTTGATTTGTTCATGGAGCCTCTTGTGGAGGAACTTCAACAGCTATGGAGGGGTGTTCTAACTCGAGACCTATATAGCAGCCCACCAGTTGATTTCTTTTTGTGTGCTGTTTTAATTTGGTGCATCCATGATTATCCGGCTTTGGGCACTATGTCAGGGCGAACGACACAAGGTTACAATGCATGTGTTCGCTATGACAGGAATCCGCTGTCATACGCAATACTTAGCAAGATCTGTTACATTGGACACCGCCGTTTCCTTGCCAAGGACAAGCCACATCCTAGAAAATACCGAAGACATGTGTTCAATGCAAAGCATGAAAACCGTGATGCGCCAAAGAGGCTCACCGCTGATGAGTTGCAAGTGGAATTACAGAAGGTCGGGCATATTACACCAGGAAACCATCCTGGTAATGGTAGCGGGAAAAGGAAGCGTGGCAAGGCAGAAGAGAGATTATTGTTTACCCGCAGGTCCACTTTGTGGGACTTGGAGTATTGGAAAGATTTGGATCTGCGGCATAATCTTGATGTGATGCACATCGAGAAAAATATATGTGACAGCATTATCGACACACTTCTTAATATTGGAGGCAAGACAAAAGATACCTTAAAATCTAGGATTGATTTGACACACCTGGGTATCAGACAAGATTTGCAGGTGCAATATGAAGGTAAAGCACGGGATATGGCACCATTGTGTACGTCTTGGACAAGGTAAAAAGAAAAGAATTCTATGAGGTCCTGTCACGTGTGAGATTCCCACATGGATTTTCTTCCAACCCTAAAAGGAGAGTCAGTGCATATGGAAACAAGGTACAAGGGTTGAAAACTCATGACTGCCACGTCCTACTTCAAAGGGTTTTACCTGTTATCCTTAGAGGATTGGGCCGACCTGACTTATATAGAGCAGTTGCATAGTTGGTACAATTCTTCAGGGAACTCTGCAGTAGAAATATCAGGATAGATTCTTTGGAGCATCTTAGAGACAAGATACCAACTATCCTATGCGACCTTGAGAAGATATATCCTCCGGCCTTCTTTGATGTGATGGTGCATTTGGCTGTTCATCTACCTGATGAGGCACTACTTAGAGGTCCCATACAGTATGGCTGGATGTACCCTATTGAAAGGCAGCTAGGCACTTTCAAGGGCTATGTTAGGAACAGAGCTAGACCCGAGGGTTCCGTTGCAGAGGACTACATTGCAGCATAAGAGTTGACATTCTACTCAAAATACATTGAAACAGCTGATCAGCTTAGCAAAGAGGTGGGTGAAGACAATCCCGGGCTCAATGTTTTCGATTATTCTGTTCGAGTTACAAGGAGAGTCGACAAGAGGACAAACCTAAAGATTTGGACAAAATGGTTTGGTATCCTGAGATACTTCCTTATATAAAGTAAGTGCAGTACTACAGCTTATACATCGTAATCTACTAAACTTGCAGCACATTCTTATATATTTAGATGTTTGACGCGGTCACTATGTTGTGTAGCATCTACAAAAAGGAATTACTGCCGCAAAATCCAAAAAAATTGGCAAACTGGCTATGGCATGATTTGCGAAATGGTTCAAGAGCCATGTAAGCTTTTGAATTGCACTACCAGTTTTTTTAATATATTGGGTACATAAGATGATCAGCTTGTCTATTTTCTAACCAGAGGTTAAGAAGATGCGGGAGGATGGGCAGGCAGTTGATGATGCCCTTTACTCGCTAGCAATGGGTCCTGATACTCGGGTAAGACATTATGAATCTTGCATTGTTGGAGATGTGCGCTACAACACCTTTGCACGAGACGAAGGCAGGAAGACACAAAATAGTGCCATCATGAGCACGGATACGTATGACAAAGAGACAACTGAAATATATGCTAACATAACAGACATTGTTCAGTTCCAGTATATCTCCAGTTTTGAGGATCATCGGTGTGTGGTTCTGTTGTGCTATCGTTGGTATAACCTGTTTTCCAGGATCGCAAAACCCAGAGCTGATGATTATTTCAAATCCATCAATGTCAAGGCGGCGTACTAGACCAACGAGCCTTTTATTTTCGCAAAACAAGCAACACAGATATTTTTCTTGGAAGACACATTTGCACGTAGCGATGACTGGAGAGTATTGCAAAGGTTTGAGCAGAGGAATTCGTTTAATGAAGTTGCACAACAAGAAAATGCTTACACTACTCCTGATGTACAAGATAACACAGATGTTCCTAATATCTTTGAGAACCATCACGTCAATGACGCCGGTGAAAAGATTGCCTGTGATGCTATGGACATACAAGAGTTGATCAAGAAGAAGCCAACGTTCGAGGATGTTGAGGATGAAGAAGAAGATGACACCATGGGGAATTACAATTCAAATTGATACAGATGGGGAAGATGTTGACGCTGCTGCTACAGATGATGATTACATTGCTTTTTCCGTATTTGCCTGTCAGAAGACATTTTTTTATCTACTAGTTGAAATTGTGTTTGCTATGACAACTGAAACCTGATGAACATGTTGTTTAGTATTTTGCTGTGAGAACATCACTTGTTATGTATGCTGATTTGTGTTTCGTGATTGTATCACAACTAAAACATGATGACATTGTTGTTTAGTTGTACTCATATTTGGCTGTAAAACTTGAATTTGATGACAAAGTTTGCTGTTGGACTGCAATTTGCTCGACGTCTTCGAATGAGAACAAAGATGACCCGACAGGGCCTCTGCTATTTATTTATTTATGAGAAAAAGGGGATACCCCCTGATTTCCATTAATAGAAATTATTAGATGTTCACAACACTACGCCCAGCCTGCTACATAGGTTTCATTCATTACTAGTTTCAGCAAAGTTCTCATGTCATAGCCACTGAATACATCACGAGTGCTACATACACTACAAATAATGAGACAATCATCCTACATAGCACATCGATTTTGCCCATTATCTTCACAAGCTCTTTCATCTCCTCATTGCTGTCAAGGCCGTTCAGCAGCTGTTGCTTGGCCATGATCAGAGGAACTGCATCTTTAACCTTCTGCTCTGCATCTTCCTCTTCTGTCATTCCTTCAGTTACTTGTCGAACACCCCAACCTGCTGGTATTGGGATTCCTCGGCTAACCAAATAATCAGCATAGTTGCATTCCCGCACATCAGCAACTTCCTAGAAATACAAATCACATGAATCTTCCCTTTTCTACACGGATCAAATTGGAAGATCATCAACCAAAATGTTAAAAAATCAGCAACTAAAAATAGCAGAACAACACTTCAACATATTATTACCCCATGATTCGGGCATTTGTAGAAGACTCGACCAGGGTTGAGGATTGTAGTTGAGATGCGATGGATGACTCTGCGTGATTTGCAGTAGTGGCACCACACAAACGGCAGCGGGTTGCGATGAGCAATCGGGTGAGCTGCGCGTGCCGGCAGGGGTGTCATGAGACCCACAGGCGATGGTACGGGTGGCGACTTGGCGCATATCTGGTTGTTGCCTTCTGAAGAGCAGGTGGACGAGCAGCCAACGGAAATGGTTGCTGCAGCCAGAGCTTCTGATGCTAGGCAGAATAAGTAGAGAAGAGGAGAAGAGAACGTTGGATATGTAAGTTTCATTACTTGCAGAGTAGCATAGCACCATATATAGTCATAGTCTAGGTTTGGATCCGAACCAGCTACAAGAGCACATCTCTCTTTTTTCTAAACCTCGGCAACGTCTCTTTACTGGTATACTAGCTTGTTCTGTACGCCTTCCCAAGTCTTTGATTTTCTTTCCCTTTTTTGCGAGGAAGGAGGACAAAATTGAGAGTTCCTGGGACTCGAACCCAAGACCACTCGGTTAAAAACCAAGGGTGCTAGTCACTTATGTGGCGAACGTTCCCTGTGAGGAGGACGGCAGACGAACACATTTTCCTCGTAGTTTTAATTGCGACACAAGATCGAACGGTCGCAGTTTCGGGAATGTTATCAGGCCAACGAGCCCAGTATTTGTTTTATTCCTATATATAAAAAAGTATGCTACTTGGTGTCGACTTAGTCAACAAACGATTGTGCCAACCTTGACCGTTGGATTGACATTCAACGTCTGTTGTGTTTATTCAGTCTCTTCTTCCTCGAGCCGCCAAAGCCAACTAGCACTGGCGGGACCGCCTGCTCCTGCCTCCCACGGCTAGTTGTGTTGCCGCGCACGCATCGTGGCCACATCGCACTCTAAAACTCTGCGCATCTTCCTCGGCTCCTATTCGTTCCCATACGAGGCCTCACTATTGTCCTCCGCCTTGGTTCGCTCACCGCGGCACCACCCTCCGGTGTTGTCAACATGGTTAACAACCGAGAGGAATAAGGACATGACTATACATGTTCAAGATGACAGTAGGGACCCAGCAGCGCACACAGTAATTTTGTTTTTTCGAGACGGAGAAGGGTATCAACTGGGTTGTGCGAGACCCGTGGCCCATCTAGCCCAGGTTTTTATTTCATATGTTTAGCACATGACCAGCCCAGTTTGTTTTTTTCCTTCCTGAAAATGGCTAGCCAGCTATTTTGTCTTTTGCAGAATAACCAACGTAGGCCTACTTGCTTTTCTACGCCCTGCTGGGCCGGAAATCTTTCAAGACGAGGAGGGATGCATTTTTCCCAGAAAATGGGCTATAAGTAATAAGAAATGGGCTATAAGTAATAATAAATGGGTTGTAAAATGAAAAAATACAGCAAACATGCAATTAGTTCCAAAATACTGTTTTCTTTCGGATTTTGATATTTTAAATTTCATTGTTTTTGTGCGGGTAAAATTTCATTGAATTTAAATCAAGGTATATTTAGATTTAAAATTAATTTGAATCTGGCTAGAAATTTCAGGCTGTATGCTGTTTGGGACAGATTTGGAGGCAGACTTGTGGGTCTACTAGGTTGACGTGTACTTTGGCTTTGTCAACTTAGTCCACAAACGATTCTAGAAGCAGTGACCGTTAGATGTTAATCCAACGGCCGTGCTACTTCTTCAATATCTGATCTTCTTGCTCCAGCCGCCCAAACCAGCTCTGGTGGGACTGCCTGCTCCCACCTCCCGTGGCCGGCTTTGCTGGCGCACAGGCCGCACTGCCCCACCCTACTTCATTGCTGGCCAGGCCATTCCTCTACTCACCCACATCTCCTATTATTTTCCGACGATGGCAGCCGGACCAGTAAACCCTTGTACTACCCACCGCGTGGACAACCACTGTTGAGTCTTCCCCGGCTCCGTGTCGTTCCCTTCCTAGGCCTCACCGTCGTCCATAGCCATGGTGCTCTCGGCGCAGCCTAGTCAACGTGGTCAACGAACGACATCCATCGGACGTGGACTGTATGTGGAGAGGCTGACAGCTGGGTCCATGGCCGCACACAAGGAAATGCCTCCTTATTACGCGCAAAATAATGATTCCTCCATCTGACAGTTGGGACCCACCGGAAGGGCCTGTGTATTTCGTGAAAAAAACGTTCCCCCCGGTGACAGGTCGGACCCACCAGCTATATCTTCGCACGCAAGGAAGTGCCTCCTTATTACGCACAAAAAAATGAATACACCCCTGCTAACTGGGACCCACCATAGTGGGAGGATGACTTGTGGGCCAACTAAGTTGACGGGGACAGAGGGCTTTGTCAACTTAGTCAATATGAACGATTCTAGCTCCAGTGACCGTACGATGTCCATCCAACGGCTGTAGTGCTTCTTCAACCTCTGGTCTTCTTGCTCCAGCCGCCCAAACCAGCGCCGGTCATGCCGCATGCTCCTGCCTCCCATGGCCGTCTGTGATGCCGCGGAGGCCTCACCGCCCCCTACTACTCCCACCGGTGGCCAGGCCATCCCTCTACTCACCCACACCCCTTGTTATTCTGCCGCGACGGCAGCCTCACACCGCAGGCGAACCAGTGAACCCTCGTACTCCTTTTCACGTGGGCATCCATTGTGCGTCTTCCCCAGCTCCGCATCGTCCCCTTCCTAGGCCTTGCCATCGTCCACCGCCGTGGTGCTCTCGGTGCGGCATGGTCAATGTGGTCAACGACCGACTTTGATCGGAAGAGTACTGTGCGTGGAGAGGCTGACAGCTAGGTCCATGGCGGCCACAAGGAAGTGCCTCCTTATTACGCGCAAAATAATTATTCCTCCACCTGACAGCATGGACCCACCAGACGGGCCACCGTATTTCACGAATAAAATGTTTCCCCCTGACTGCTGGGACCCACCAGCTACACCTTTGCACGCAAGGAAGTGCATTCGGGAAAAAAAAAATGATTCGCCCCCATGACTGTTGGGACCCACCAGCTACATCTTCACACGCAAGGAAGTGCCTGACAGTCGGGACCCACCTAGTCGAAGCGTACGTAGCATTGTCATTCTGGTCGCGAACGTGTACGTACATACTGGTGGATGTAGAGGCGCGCATGTGTCGTAGTAGAGGCGCACACGTAGCACGTACTCGTACGTACATCGGTCAGTGTGCAAGAAAGAAAATACGGCCACGTACGTGTACATAGGGCGGGGTCTCGAATTCCTACTCGCGCATACGTACGACCAGGGCTCGTGTACATGGCTGGGTCGTAACGGAAAAACAGTGTCGTCGTCGTGTTCATGTGGAGCCAACCGGCTGGGTCAGAACGGAATGTGTCGTCGTGTTCATCGAGAGGGCTGGGATGGAACAGGCGACGGAAACGAGGCCTGGCATATTGCAGAACGGAGGAAACGGACTTGTGTTCGACCGGCCACGTTCGAAACGGGATCCTGTTCATCGGGAGGGGTCTGGTGTACCGCAAAACGGAGGAAACAGACCTCCTACGGTCGAAACGGGGGTCATGTTGATCGGGAGGGGTGTGGCGTACCGCAAAACGGATGAAACGGACTTATGTTAGAGCGCTACGGTCGAAATGGGGGTCCTGTTCATCGGGAGGGGTGTGGCGTACCGCAAAACGGGACTCCATGGGATACTGTTCATCTCCACTGTCGACCTCCACCAGCCTCCACGGGCTCCTGTTCATCCAGCCTCCACCACACGCTACTCCACCAGCTACTGTTAAACCACCCCTCCACGGGCACCCCTCCACCATCTACTATTCATCCAACCCTCCACGGGGTTGTCCTGTTCATTCAGCCCTCCACGGGTCCTTGATACGTCCATTTTTGCATCATGCTTTTATATCAATATTTATTGCATTATGGGCTGTTATTACACATTATATCTCAATACTTTTGGCTATTCTCTCTTATTTTACAAGGTTTACCATGAAGAGGGGGAATGCCGGCAGCTGGAATTCTGGCTGGAAAAGGATCAAACATTGGAAACCTATTCTGAACTGCTCCAAAAATCCTGAAACTCGACGAAACTTATTTTTGGAATTAATAAGAATTATTGAGGGGAAGAAACACCAGAGGGGGCCCACACCCTGGCCAGGAGGGTGGGGGCGGCGTGCCCCCCTGTCTCCTGGGCCCCCTGGTGGCCCTCTGGTGTCCATCTTCTGCTATATGAAGGCTTCTACCCTGGAAAAAATCATGGGCAAGCTTACGGGAGAAAACTCCGCGGCCACGAGGCGGAACCTTGGCGGAACCAATCTAGAGCTCCGGTAGAGTTGTTCTGCTGGGGAAACTTCCCTCCGGGAGGGGGAAATCATCACCAACGATCCTCTCATCGGGAGGGGGTCAATCTCCATCAACATCTTCACCAGCACCATCTCCTCTCAAAACCCTAGTTCATCTCTTGTATCCAATCTTGTATCAAAACCACAAATTGGTACATGTGGGTTGCTAGTAGTGTTGATTACTCCTTGTAGTTGATGCTAATTGGTTTACTTGGTGGAAGATCATATGTTCAGATCCTTAACGCATATTATTACCCCTCTGATTATGAACATGAATATGCTTTGTGAGTAGTTAAGTTTGTTCCTGAGGATGGGTGAAGTCTTGCTATTAGTAGTCATGTGAATTTGGTATTCGTTCGATATTTTGATGAGATGTATGTTGTCTTTCCTCTAGTGGTGTTACGTGAACATCGACTACATGACATTTCACAATTATATGGGCCTAGAGGAAGGCATTGGGAAGTAATAACTATATGATGGGTTGCTAGAGTGACAGAAGCTTAAACCCTAGTTTATGCGTTGCTTCGTTAGGGGCTGATTTGGATCCATATGTTTAATGATGTGGTTAGGTTTACCTTAATACTTCTTTTGTAATTGCAGATGCTTGCAATAGTGTTTAATCATAAGTGGGATTCTTGTCCAAGTAATGGCAGTACCCAAGCACCGGTCCACCCACATATGAAATTATCAAAGTACCGAACGCGAATCATATGAGCGTGATGAAAACTAGCTTGACGATAATTCCCATGTGTCCTCGGGAGATCTTTTCTCATTATAAGAAATTTTCCAGGCTTATCCTTTGCTACAAAAAGGATTGGGCCACCTTGCTTCACTTTATTTACTTTATTTACTTGTTACTCGTTACAATTTATCTTATCACAAAACTATCTGTTACCTACAACTTCAGTGCTTCCAGAGAAAACCTTACTGAAAACCGCTTATCATTTCCTTCTGCCCCTCGTTGGGTTCGACACTCTTACTTATCAAAAGGACTACGATAGATCCCCTACACTTGTGGGTCATCAAGACTCTTTTGGGGAGTATAGCGCTTTTGGTGAGTGGAACTTGGTAAGGAAACATTTATATAGTGTGCTGAAATTTTCTGTTACTTATCACTATGGAAACTAATCCATTGAGGGGCTTGTTCCGGGTATCTTCACCTCGCCCAAAAGAGCAAAGATTTTCTCCTCAACCTACTGAACTTATTTAAAATATTTACTTGAGATTCCTTCGGGTATCATAGTGAAACTGCTAGCTAATCCATTTGCAGGAGATGGAACATTGCATCCCGATTTACACCTTATCTTTGTGGATGAAGTTTGTGGATTATTTAAGCTTGCAGGTATTCCTGATGACGTTGTCAAAATGAAGGTCTTCCCTTTATGTTTGAAGGGAGATGCATTGACATGGTATAGGCTATGTGATGATACGGTATCTTGGAATTATAAATGACTGAAGTTGGAATTTCACCAGAAGTTCTATCCTATGCATCTTGTTCATGGTGATTGTAATTACATATATAATTTCTGGCCTTGCGAAGGAGAAAGCATCGCTCAATCTTGGGGGAGGCTTAATTCAATGTTATATTCATGCCCAAATCATGAGCTCTCTAGAGAAATGATTATTCAAAAAATTTATGCTCGGCTTTCTCTCAATGATCGCAACATGCTTGATACTTCCTGTGCTGGTTCTTATATGCTGAAGACTATTGAATTCAAATGGGACTTATTGGAAAGAATTAAATGCAACTCTGTATATTGGGGTTCCAACGATGGTAAGGAGTCAGGCATGACACCTAAGTTTGATTATGTTAAATCTTTTATTGATACCGATACTTTCCGTGGATTTAGTGCTAAATATGGACTTGACTCTGAGATAGTAGCTTCTTTCTGTGAATCTTTTGCTACTCACATTGATCTCCCTAAGGAGAAGTGGTTTAAATATAATCCTCCCGTTGAAGTAAAAGTAGTTGCACCTATTACAGTTGAAGAAAAGACTATCTCTTATAGTGATCCTATTGTTCCTACTACTTATGTTGAGAAACCTCCTTTTCCTGTTAGGATAAAGGATCATGCTAAAACTTTGACTGTTGTTTGTAAGAGTAATACTAGGACTTATACACCTCCTGAGCAAATCAAAGTTGAACCTAGTACTGCTATGGTTAAAGATCTCTTGGATGATGATTTAGATGGGCATGTTATTTATTTCTGTGGTGAGACTGATAATATTGTTAGACCAGATACTAAGTAAAATAGACCTGTTGTAGGCATGCCTGTTATTTCTGTTAAAATAGGATATCATTGTTATCATGGTTTATGTGATATGGGTGTTAGTGCTAGTGCAATACCCTATGACTTATATAAATAAATTATGCATGATATTGCACCCGCTGAAATAGAGGATATTGATGTTACTATTAAGCTTGCTAATAGGGATACCATTAAACCGGTTGGGATAGTTATAGATGTTGAAGTCTTGTGTGTGAAGGTTAAATACCCTGCTGATTTTCTTGTTCTTGGTTCCCCACAAGATGACTTTTGTCCCATTATTTTTGGTAGACCCTTCTTGAATACAGTTAATGCTAAGATTGATTGTGAAAAGGATACTGTTACAATTAGCTTAGAGGGTATGTCTCATGAGTTTAATTTTGCTAAGTTTCGTAGACAACCTCTTGATAGAGAATCACCTAGTAAGGATGAGATTGTTGGTCTTGCTTCTATTGCCGTGCCTCCTACTGATCCGTTAGAACAATATTTGCTTGACCATGAAAATGATATGTTTATGAAGGAAATAAGGGAAATAGATGAAGTGTTCCTTAAACAGGAACCTATGCTGAAACACAACCTTCCCGTTGAAATTCTTGGGGATCCCCCTCCACCCAAGGGTGAAATTGTGTTTCAACTCAAACCATTTCCTGATAATCTTAAGTATGCTTATCTTGATGAAAAGAAAATATATCTTGTTATTATTAGTGCTAACCTTTCAGAGCAAGAAGAAGAAAGATTATTGAAACTCTAAAGAAGCATCATGCTGCTATTGGATATACTCTGGATGATCTCAAGGGCATTAGTCCCACGTTATGCCAACACAAAATTAATTTGGAGGAAAATACCAAACCAGTTAGAGATCCTCAACGACGATTGAACCCCAAGATGAAAGAAGTGGTAAGAAAGGAGATACTAAAGCTCCTTGAGGCAGGTATAATTTATCCTGTTGCTGATAGTGATTGAGTAAGCCCTGTCCATTGTGTTCCTAAAAAGGGAGGTATTATTGTCGTTCCTAATGATAAAGATCAAGCTACCACATGGATGCGTTGGCCTCGCGACTAAGTCCTCACACTAAGGACATCTGACGTGTTAATTCCATGACAGGTTCAATCTCCACTTCATTTTTTTGCTAGGTTGAGCATCAACATGAACATCATTATTAATATTATCAATAAGTTCATGTTCATCACCTGACTGTGTTTCAGCATCAGAAATAGAAATGTCATTGGGATTCTTAGGTGTGTCTATAGTAGGTTCACTAGAAGCATGCAAAGTCCTATCATTTTTCTTTTTCTTCTTTTTGGAAGAACTAGGTGCCTCTAAATTATTTCTCTGAGAATCTTGCTCGATTCTCTTAGGGTGGCCTTCAGGATACAAAGGTTCCTGAGTCATTCTACCAGTTCTAATAGCCACTCTAATAGCAAAGTCATTTTTATTATTTAATTCATCAAGCAAATCATTTTGAGCTTTAATTACTTGCTCAGCTTGAGTAGCAACCATAGAAGCATATTTGCTAACGAGTTTGAGTTCACCTTTAACTCTAGCCATATTATCGCTCACACGTCCTATTTCGAAAGCGTTATTCTTTAGCTCTCTACCAACATAAGCATTAAAACTTTCTTGTCTAGCCATAAAGTCATCAAATTCATCTAAGCATGGGCTATGAAATTTAGTAGACGGAATTTCAACTTTATCATATCTATAGAGAGAATTTACCTTTACTACTTGTGTCGGGTTATCAAGACAATGTGATTCTTCAACAGGCGGTATATTAAGACCATGTATTTCTTCAATAGGTGGTAAATTCTTAACATCTTCAGCTTTAATACCTTTTTCTTTCATTGATTTCTTTGCCTCCTGCATATCTTCAGGACTGAGAAATAAAACACCTCTCTTCTTCGGAGTGGGTTTGGGAATAGGCTTAGGAGTTGGCTCAATTGGTTCAGGAATTGCCTCAGGAATTGGCTCAGGAAGAGTCCAATTATTTTCATTGGTCAACATATTATTCAATAGTAATTCAGCTTCGTCGACTGTTCTTTCCCTGAAAACACAACCAGCACAACTATTCAAGTAGTCCTTGGAAGCATCAGTTGGTCCGTTATAAAAGATATCAAGTATTTCATTTTTCTTGAGAGGATGATCAGGCAAAGCATTAAGTAATCGGAGAAGCCTCCCCCAAGCTTGTGGGAGACTCTCTTCTTTGATTTGCACAAAATTGTATATTTCCCGCAAGGCAACTTGTTTCTTATGAGGAGGGAAATATTTAGCAGAGAAGTAATAAATCATATCCTGGGGACTACGCACACAACCAGGAGCAAGAGAATTATACCAAGTCTTAGCATGACCCTTTAGTGAGAACGGAAATATCTTAAGGATATAATAATAGCAAGATTTATCATCATGAGTAATCAATGTAGCTATATCATTCAACTTGGTATGATGTGCCACAACAGTTTCAGATTCAATGCCATAAAAAGGATCAGATTCAACTAAAGTAATAATTTCAGCATCAACAGAGAATTCACAATCCTTATCAGTAACACAAATAGGTGAAGTAGCAAAAGCAGGGTCAGGTTTCATTCTAGCATTAAGAGACTGCTGCTTCCATTTAGCTAATAATTTCTTAAGATCATATCTATCATTGCAAGCAAAGATAGCTCTAGCAGCTTCTTCATTCATAACATAACCCTCGGGAACAACAGGAAATTCATAATCATTGGGAGAATTTTCATCATCACTATCATCAATAATAGCATCTTCAATATTTTCATTCCCCCTAACTCTAGCAAGTTGTTCATCAAGAAATTCACCTAATGGCAAAGTAGTATCACGCACAGAAGTAGTTTCATCATAAGTATCATGCATAGCAGAAGTGGCATCATCAATAACATGCGACATATCAGAGTTCATAGCAGTAGCAAGTTTAGGTGTCGCAAGCTTACTAATAATAGAAGGAGAATCTAGTGCAGAGCTAGATGGCAGTTCCTTACCTCCCCTCGTAGTTGAGGGCAAAATCTTGGTTCTGTCGTCTTTCAAGTTCTTCATAGTGACCAACCGATATAAATCCCAAGTGACTCAGAGAATAGAGCTATGCTCCCCGGCAACGGCGCTAGAAATT
Organism: Triticum dicoccoides; assembly: GCF_002162155.2. Taxonomy (NCBI): domain Eukaryota; kingdom Viridiplantae; phylum Streptophyta; class Magnoliopsida; order Poales; family Poaceae; genus Triticum; species Triticum dicoccoides. The sequence goes on along the minus strand of NC_041387.1, from coordinate 325,726,354 downwards.
AGTCTTGATAACCCACAAGTGTAGGGGATCGCAACAGCTTCTGAGGCTAAAGTATTCAACCCAAATTTATTTATTCGACACAAGGGGAGCCAAAGAATATTCTTGAGTATTAGCAGTTGAGTTGTCAATTCAACCACACCTGGATAACTTAGTATCTGCAGCAAAGTTTTTAGTAGCAAAGTAGTATGATAATAAAGGTAACGGTAGCTAAAGTAATGTTTTTGGCTTTTGTAGTGATTGTAACAATAGCAACGTAAAAGTAAATAAGCGAAGAACAATATGTGAAAAGCTCGTAGGCAATGGATCAGTAATGGATAATTATGCCGGATGTGATTCCTCATGTAATAGCTATAACATAGGGTGACACAGAACTAGCTCCAATTCATCAATGTAATGTAGGCATGTATTACGTAAATAGTCATACATGCTTATGGAAAAGAACTTGCATGGCATCATTTGTCCTACCCTCCCGTGGCAGCGAGGTCCTAGCGGAAACTAAGGGATATTAAGGCCTCCTTTTAATACAGAACCAGAACAAAGCATTAGCACATAGTGAATACATGAACTCCTCAAACTACGGTCATCACCGAGAAGTATCCCGATTATTGTCACTTCGGGGTTGTCGGATCATAACACATAATAGGTGACTATAGACTTGCAAGATAGCATCAAGAACACACATATATTCGTGAACACATAATAGGTTCAGATCTAAAATCATGGCACTCGGGCCCTAGTGACAAGCATTAAGCATAGCAAAGTCATAGCAACATCAATCTCAGAACATAGGATACTAGGGATCAAACCCTAACAGAACTAACTTGATTACATGGTAAATCTTATCCAACCCATCACCGTCCAGCAATCCTACGATGGAATTACTCACGCACGGCGGTGAGCATCATGAAATTGGTGATGGAGGATGGTTGATGATGGCGACAGCGACAAATCCCCCTCTCCGGAGCCCCGAACGGACTCCATATCAGCCCTCCCGAGAGAGATTAGGGCTTGGCGGCGGCTCCGTATCGTAAAACGTGATGAAAGTTTCTCTCTGATTTTTTTTCTCCCTGAGCGTGAATATATGGAGTTGGAGTTGAGGTCGGTGGAGGCCCAGGGGGCCCACGAGATAGGGGGGCACGCCCAGTGGGAGGGGGCGCGCCCCCCACCCTCGTGGACAGGGTGTGGGCCCCCTGGTCTTGATTCTTTTGCCAGTATTTTTTATATTTTCCAAAAAGTGCCTCTGTGGATTTTCAGGACATTCCAAGGACTTTTGCTTTCTACACATAAAACAGCATCATGGCAGTTCTGCTGAAAACAGCGTTAGTCCGGGTTAGTTTCATTCAAATCATGCAAATTAGAGTCCAAAACAAGGGCAAAAGTGTTTGGAAAAGTAGATACGTTGGAGACGTATCACCGAGCAGAGATACAGGAGGCTGCTCCCGTGCCAAATGTCGCCTGACGAAGGGTCGCCAGCCAAAACCTCAAGCACCTTCTTCAGCATCTCGGGCGCCAGTTCCGTCTCTTGAAGCCTCATGTGGTCCAGGTCACCCGTCAGGGCCCACATCAGCCGGGAGTGGCGCTGAAGAGGAGCAATGCGACACTGGAGGAACTCCTTCACCACCTGGGGCGCAGTCACGCCGAGCTCTCTCAACCTCCCAGTCGGCACCAAACGAAGGAGAGCCGGGGGCTCTCTCGTGGCCCCAGCCCGGATTGGGGACATGTGACGCCCTCAATTCAATCATACACTAATCATACACGCAAATGTGTACGATCAAGATCAACGACTCACAGGAAGATATCACAACACAACTCTAGACACAAATTAAAATAATACAAGCTTTATATTACAAGCCAGGGGCCTCGAGGGCTCGAATACATTAGCTTGAATACAAACGAGTCAGCGGAAGCAACAATATCTGAGTACAGACATAAGTTAAACAAGTTTGCCTTAAGAAGGCTAGCACAAAAGCATCTACGATCGAAAAGGCAAGGCCTCCTGCCTGGGAGCCTCCTAACTACTCTTGGTCGTCGGCGTCCGTCACGTGGTAGTAGGCACCCTCGGGGTAGCAGCAGTCGTCAAAGGTGGCATCTGGCTCCTGGACTCCACCATCTGGTTGCAACAACCAGAAAGAAGAAAGAAGGGGGAAAAGGGGGAGCAAAGCAACCGTGAGTACTCATCCAAAGTACTCGCAAGCAAGGATCTACACTACATATGCAACATTATCAAAGGAAGGCTGTATATGTGGACTGGGCTGCAGAAATGCTAGAATAGAGAGAAGGCCTAGTCCTATCGAAGACTAGCATCTTCTAGAAACCACCATCTTGCAGTGACCGGAGGGAGTAGAGTAGCATAAAGTAAAGTAGTAGAAGTGTTATCAACCTCGGCCAGAGATCCTTTCTCGACTCCCTGCGAGAAAGCAATCCCAGAGCCATACTATCCAGTTATCATCACAATTCAATTCTCATCACCATCCAATTTTCATCACAAGTATCCAGTTCTAGTTGTATCGATCGGGATACAACTCCAAGTGTCCGTTACCGTAGGACAGGCTATGCATAGATTAGTTCTTCCCTGCAGGGGTGCACCAACTTACCCACCACGCTCGATTGACTCCGGCCGGACACACTTTCCTGGGTCATGCCCGGCCTCGGCCAAACAATACGCCGCAACCCGACCTAGGCTTAATAGAGAGGCCAGCACGCCGGACTAAACCTATGCCCCCAGGGGTCATGGGCCATCTCCCCGGAAACTCCTGCACGTTGCGAACGCGGCCGGTGAGCAGACCTAGCTACCTCCTTAAAAAGGTAGGTGCTTACCAGTCCAACCCGGCGTGCGCCACTCAGTCGCTGACGTCTATTAAGCTTCGGCTGATGCATACGACGCAGAACGCCCATACTATGCCCACGTGATGGTTAGTGCTATCAGGCCAGAGGCCCCTCGGATCAAATATCCAAATCGTAGTGGATTAGGAACGCGCGGTAACAAGCAGAGACTCACGAAAGATGTGATCCTGTTGCCCCGTCTCGAGGACTTGCGGCAAGGGCTAAGAATGCCCGGCCATGCCTCGTAATTATCTCACGGGCACCTTCCAGGTCAACCCGACTCCTCATCACTCGCAATTATGCTCGCGCGGGCACCCCTCAGGGTCGACCCGTCTTTAGTAACATGGTTCAGTGTAAAGTCATAGTAACCATAGTAACTGTGTGTTTAAACATCAAGGGGAAAACCCGAGGAATCACCCCCGGAGAATTCCACTCAATGTAATCATCAAGGTGAACGTAAGAGGAATCACCCCTGAGGTTCACACTTGAGGGGTTGCACGACAGAGTCATATCGGAAGTGGTTAAGGTGGAATCACCCTCGATGACCACGACCGAATAGCTACACTACAGGGTTAACATCAGAAGTGCTGTAGAGGTCTCACCCTCGGCACTCGATAGTAACCCAGCAGTGTCGAGCAACTAAGGGGAGAGTAATGTGCGGTGGCGGGGCCTAGTCTTCGATCCCGTTGATCGGGTCTTCGATGATGAAGCAGGGGCAACAAGGACAATGTGGGGGTCACTGATGGATCACTAACCAACCTATACTAAGCAGTTTAGGATAAGCAGGTAAGTAACAATAAACATGTTACAAAAGCAGGCTATGCATCAGAATAAGAGCAAACAACAACAGTAGCAAAATCTAATGCAAGCATGAGAGAATGGAATGGGCGATATCGGGATGATCAAAGGGGGGGCTTGCCTGGTTGCTCTGGCAAGGAGGGGTCGTTGTCGACGACGTAGTCGATCACCGGGGCATCAACGGCCTCGGGGTCTACCAGAGAGAAGAGGGGGAAGAAACAGTAAATACATAGCAAACAGAGGTAACACTAAGCATGACATGACGATACGTAGCGCTAAGCGTGCTCTAACGCGGTACTACACGTTGCAGACGAAGGGGGAAACATCCGAGGGTGAATTCCCGATGTTAGGTGGATTTCGGACAAAGGAAAAGAGGGGGAAAGTTCCATGTTCAGCATGCTAGGGGAATGTGACAGATGAACGGACCACGTATTCGGATTCGTTGGATTTTTCTGAGAAACTTACATATAGAAAACATTTTCATCCGAGTCACAGATTATTTACTGTGATTTTTCAAAGATTAAACAATATTCTGAAAAATTCAGTATTTATTTAACCCGTATTGACTAAGTCAATTTGACTGGTCAAAAGGGGAGGGCATGGCCCACATGTCATAGGAAGCAACTAAACTATTCTAGTTAAATAGATTAAGTAGCCTGGGGTCCACTTGTCATAGATTAGCTAATAGGCTAAATTAGCACTAAACTACTACTAAACAAACCTAGACTAATGAAACAAGGGCCGGCCATTAGCCCAGCCGGCCATACGCTCGGCCATGTATAGGGGGCTTGGCCAGGAGCTACAACAGCAGATGGTAGTAGTAGTAAGCGAGCAGTAGCAGCTAATAGCAAGCAGCGGCAGGAGTAATCAGCAGGACGCAGCGGCATCAGTTCACAGGGCAACAGCTTGAGCGGCAGCAGTATTTCAGCAGCGAGCAAGGGGTGTGGCCAGGGCGAGGCGCGCTCGCGCGCAGGCACGTGCGAGCTGCAGGGGCGCGGCATAGAGGTCCGGCCATGGCGGCCATGGGCGACTGTTCACAGCAGGCGAGAGCAGCAGCGGGGAGTGTGGGGGCGCGCACGCTGTAGGACGCGGCCGGGCGCGGTAAAGGACCGACAGGGGGAGTTCGGGAGCGCGGGGCTCCTTGGCCATGGCGGACGCTAGCTTCAGCCTCGTCCAGGACGGTGCTACGGCAGGAAATCGAGCATGGGGAGAGAGGGGAAACGAACGACGGCTCACCGCGGTGCTCGCAGCCGACTTGGGGAGGCCGAGGTGCAGCGACGGTGGTGGATCGACGACGACAGGGGCGGGCGGCGCCGGGAAGAAGAGGTTGAGGGCGTCAGTGTTGAGGCTTCCCGGCCCCGATCTCGAAGTGAAGGAGACGAGGCAGACGATGGTCGTGCTCCCGGACTCGTCGGCGAGGTGAGGGCCGCCCGGTGGAGCGTAATCGCCGGCGTCAACCGCGTGCGGTGAGGCGGATCTTAGAGGGAACAGGGAGGGCAAAAAGGGGGAGAGTGGGGAGTGGGGAGAGGCAGGGGAGGCGTGGGGGCTGCGGGTGGCGGCCTTATCTCTTCCCCGTCGCCGTGGCAGCGCGGGGCGCTGCGCCGGGTCCGGTGGGAACGAGCGGGAGCCCCCCTCCGGTCGGTCGAACAGGGAGAAGGGAGACGACCCGGGAAGGGGGGTTCGGTCGGTCGGTCTGGTTGGGCTGCCTCGGCCAGTTGGGCCAAGTGGCCCAGGGGGCAGGGGCCTCCCCTCTCTTTTTAGTTTTTGCTTCTTTTTTTTTGTTAATCATTTTGTCTAAGTTTTCTATTTAGTTCACATAGCAAATGAATTTTGCTTGGACTCAAAATTTGCAAATAATTACCATGCAATATTCTGGAGCGTCCCACAAAGTTTGGGGACATTTGGAATTGTATAAGTATTTGCTTATTTTGAAAAGGCTATTTTCATTTACTGATGGACCACTTTATAATTCCTCGGGGTTAATTGGTGAGTCAAATGATGTTAATTTCAACATGAGAAATGATCAGGAGACTTTTTAGAATAAGGCAAACATTTTTGTTTTACTGCTCGAAGAAATAATTTATTCGACTTATTTTAAATTTGAAAAAGGCTTTGATTTTTGGACAAGTGGCAAGCTGCATAGTAATCACGATGACATGGCCACCATTAGGGGGAGATTACTGTAGCATAATTCTCGGGGTGTTACAAATCTCCTCCACTACAAGAAATCTCGTCCCGAGATTTAAGAGGTGGAGTAAAGGGGGAAGAATTGGTTACGAAATTCTAACGGATCCTCTTGTTCTTGGTTGCTCTTCTCGAAGAAGTTGATCCCTTTCCTTGATGTCTTCATTTCTCTATTTCAGGACATCATGATGAAGTCATCATCCTTTCTTCGGGAATTCCAACGTACTTACAAATAGGTAAGGGGCAGCTCGACAACGATAGGATGCTATAAGGGGTAATCATCTGGGGTTATCCCATGAATGAACACATGAGTATCTCTCGAGTTGAACAAATGATACACATCGAGAGCAAAGTAAGAAGGTACAATAGGAAGTTTCAAGCGAATGGACAAACGATTGATACCTGAACAAAGTGTGAGGAAGGGGTTCAAAGCATCGGGAACAGATCATCTCTCGAAAGGTGGCTAGTGGCATGATACGAAGCCAAATGCAAGAATATTTCGGAATCAAAGTTATATAGGAGAGTTAGGTTCAAATCCTGTGGAACTGTGGGTTATGAGCCCACCATGTGGGTTAAAAGTAGAAAGGGGCTGATAGCAAGGCATATCAGATGATAGACTGTCAGTTATGTTGTCAACAACATTGGTACCAAGGGCGAGGGACGAAGAGAACTTATTTTCCTGCTCGTTGAACGAGGCAGACCAATAGGCAAAGTTCTCGTCCATCGATGGTTACCGAAATGTCAACATCAATAATAACAAGGTCTTACTAACAAGTTGTACACTGAGGTGTTTTCATAAGCAGGGAACTATTACTGCTTAGATCTCATAAACCACCTGAAAGGTTAAACAAAACAATGAAAAAGAAAAGGTGATCATTAGATTAATCAGAACATTGGAAAGGAAAATGTGTTTACACATAAGGATTGGGAGTATATCCTTCCCAAGCGGAAGCGGAGCGGGATATACATGATATGAGAGCAAATTCAAAAGCATTTAGATAACGGGGCGAGGGAAGAATCATGATATTACCCATACAATGGTGTTTGGATAATAGATCAAGAAACATTCGACAATGTGCTTCCAATGTTCTTATTGATATACAGGTACCATAGCCATGCTTCGAGGTAGCAATAACATGGTGTTTCGGGTAAGAGTTGGATCTCAAGATCTCAAAAGATACAAAGGAACACTTCCAAGATTATGTCGGAACGTAAGGAAAAACCAAACACGACCAGGTCTGTGTTGGCAGGAAGTCAAGGATGTCATCGATGATATCACAAATCATCGAGGGGTAGGGATGGTATTTCTATTGAAGGTGATCACGACAAATTTTGTTGAGAGACTCTATGAAGATGCCATCGAGCTGCAACGACATCAAGCAAAAGGAAGGATGAAGTGAAAGGCTACGAGAACCACGGAATTGACACAAGCTTGAAATCAAGCTTGTTGTTCGAGGTGAAATGATAAGATGAGGAAGATCGACGTAGGCTTAGCTCATCGTCAAAAATTGTGCTCCGGGAAGAAGGATCAGGTAGCACAGTTAAAAGTTGACATGATAAAAAAAATATAGCTGATCAGGCTAGGAATGATGTTATGGGGTATAAAACTTCCCAATATCAGATACTAGGTGTAATGCCGGAAGGTAAGTCGGAGTAGAGGTTGGACGGGGGAATGATTTGCAGAGGATAAGTATTTTAACTTATCCGGTAAATGGAATCAAGGAGGAAATATGGTCGGAACCACGATTGTAAAGGATCAATTCATAGATACAAGCTGAGCTTGTACCAAAGAAATAATTATTTCATGAGCAGCTTCCATGATAAGTTCTACATCGGTTCCATGGGCATGAACTCAAAGGTTCAAGGTCGACTCCCACTTCTTCAATAGATAACCTTTCATTCACTCCTCGTTTTCGAAGAATTTGTAGTGCATAGGATTTATCTGGCGAAGTACCAGAAGAGTAAGACTCGTGAGAACTCTCGGGTTCATACGAATTATGGAAGGCATAAGTTCAACCCATCAGGGCATATTTTACGAATCTATACAACCAGATACGATTTCGAAAGCAGAGTACTGAAAGCAAAGCAGGTGATACAATTTACCGAAGGTAGTATGTATCAGGGAAAAACTCACAAGATTTTGGATGTGAAGGGCACTGTCGGATAACAACCCAACAATGGATCTGGCGATTCATGACAGAGTTGAGGTGAGTATCGGTAATCAATCAGATGAAGAAGGGGATGCAAAGGCATCAGCTTATAGAAACTTATGAATAATTCGATGCTTGAGTATAAAGGAGTAATGGTTCCAAGATGAAGGATCAGAAGCAGAGGCTCTGATCAAAAGATGAGTAAGTTGAATAGACTTAGAGGTGCACCCGATCAAATCTTGATTGGGTAACAACCAGCTCATATTCAAAACAATGCCTGAGCCGGAAAGAAAAATTCCAAGGATTAATTGATGATCGTGTGCATTCTCACAGATGCTGAATCAACAGGATCAGAATGTTAATCCCAAAGGATTTTAACGAATATCACTAGACAAATGGAATTAACCAGAAAGCAAGTATGCAAGAATTCCAAGAGCAACAGGTTGTAGAGGATTTTCGGAAGATCAAATAGTATTTCGAAGAGTTTTGTGAACCACACGAACAACTGAGGATGAACTGATCCTCGGTGAGTGCGAGGAATTATTCGAAGGGGGGGGTATTCATGGGGCAAAGAACTGCAAGGCAGTAAGCTCAAAGGATTCTCGAAAAATAGAGAATTTCAGGGCATCTTGTAATATCAGAAGCAACTAGGGAGGAAGGTACAAGCGGCAAGGATGTTATTCAAGGGGATTATAGGTGGTCAGGAACTGCAAGGCAGTTGGTACAGGGTCTCGAGAAACATCGAGGAGTATCCGCAGCATCTTCTGGCGAAGCAAGCGATCATCGATAATGTCGAGGCTCTCACGGAGGAAGTGGGTACGAGAACCTAATGTCAGAGTTTAGTAAAATGGCTAACCCGAATAGAAGAGAGATCAGAGTCCCAGAGTATAGACGAGGAATAAAAGATCCTAATACCACCCAATGGCGACGTGGGACCGTAAGCCACACAGCCAATGTTAGTAAAAGTTTTTCGATGACTAGACTCAACTTCGTCCAAGGAGTTGGAAAGGGGCTACCTACAGGCAGTCGGCTCTGATACCAACTTGTGACGCCCTCGATTCAATCGTACACTAATCATACACGCAAATGTGTACGATCAAGATCAAGGACTCACGGGAAGATATCACAACACAACTCTAGACACAAATTAAAATAATACAAGCTTTATATTACAAGCCAGGGGCCTCGAGGGCTCGAATACATCAGCTTGAATACAAACGAGTCGGCGGAAGCAACAATATCTGAGTACAGACATAAGTTAAACAAGTTTACCTTAAGAAGCCTAGCACAAAAGCATCTACGATCGAAAAGGCAAGGCCTCCTGCCTGGGAGCCTCCTAACTACTCTTGGTCGTCGGCGTCCGTCACGTGGTAGTAGGCACCCTCGGGGTAGCAGCAGTCATCAAAGGTGGCATCTGGCTCCTGGACTCCACCATCTGGTTGCAACAACCAGAAAGAAGAAAGAAGGGGGAAAAGGGGGAGCAAAGCAACCGTGAGTACTCATCCAAAGTACTCGCAAGCAAGGATCTACACTACATATGCAACATTATCAAAGGAAGGCCGTATATGTGGACTGGGCTGCAGAAATGCCAGAATAGAGAGAAGGCCTAGTCCTATCGAAGACTAGCATCTTCTGGAAACCACCATCTTGCGGCGACCGGAGGGAGTAGAGTAGCATAAAGTAAAGTAGTAGAAGTGTTATCAACCTCGGACAGAGATCCTTTCTCGACTCCCTGCGAGAAAGCAATCCCAGAGCCATACTATCCAGTTATCATCACAATTCAATTCTCATCACCATCCAATTTTCATCACAAGTATCCAGTTCTAGTTGTATCGATCGGGATACAACTCCAAGTGTCCATTACCATAGGACAGGCTATGCATAGATTAGTTCTTCCCTGCAGGGGTGCACCAACTTACCCACCACGCTCGATTGACTCCGGCCGGACACACTTTCCTGGGTCATGCCCGGCCTCGGCCAAACAATACGCCGCAACCCGACCTAGGCTTAATAGAGAGGCCAGCACGCCGGACTAAACCTATGCCCCCAGGGGTCATGGGCCATCTCCCCGGAAACTCCTACACGTTGCGAACGAGGCCGATGAGCAGACCTAGCTACCTCCTTAAAAAGGTAGGTGCTTACCAGTCCAACCCGACGCGCGCCACTCAGTCGCTGACGTCTATTAAGCTTCGGCTGATGCATACGAAGCAGAACGCCCATACTATGCCCACGTGATGGTTAGTGCTATCAGGCCAGAGGCCCCTCGGATCAAATATCCAAATCGTAGTGGATTAGGAATGCGCGGTAACAAGCAGAGACTCACGAAAGATGTGACCCCGTTGCCCCGTCTCGAGGACTTGCGGCAAGGGCTAAGAATGCCCGGCCACGCCTCGTAATTATCTCACGGGCACCTTCTAGGTCAACCCGACTCCTCATCATTCGCAATTATGCTTGCGCGGGCACCCCTCAGGGTCGACCCGTCTTTAGTAACATGGTTCAGTGTAAAGTCATAGTAACCATAGTAACTGTGTGTTTAAATATCAAGGGGAAAACCCGAGGAATCACCCCCGGAGAATTCCACTCAATGTAATCATCAAGGTGAACGTAAGAGGAATCACCCCCGAGGTTCACACTTGAGGGGTTGCACGACAGAGTCATATCGGAAGTGGTTAAGGTGGAATCACCCTCGATGACCATGACCGAATAGCTACACTACAGGGTTAACATCAGAAGTGCTGTAGAGGTCTCACCCTCGGCACTCGATAGTAACCCAGCAGTGTCGAGCAACTAAGGGGAGAGTGATGTGCGGTGGCGGGGCCTGGTCTTCGATCCCGTTGATCGGGTCTTCGATGATGAAGCAGGGGCAACAAGGACAATGTGGGGGTCACTGATGGATCACTAACCAACCTATACTAAGCAGTTTAGGATAAGCAGGTAAGTAACAATAAACAGGTTACAAAAGCAGGCTATGCATCAGAATAAGAGCAAACAATAACAGTAGCAAAATCTAATGCAAGCATGAGAGAATGGAATGGGCGATATCGGGATGATCAAAGGGGGGGCTTGCCTGGTTGCTCTGGCAAGGAGGGGTCGTTCTCGACGACGTAGTCGATCATCGGGGCATCAACGGCCTCGGGGTCTACCGGAGAGAAGAGGGGGAAGAAACAGTAAATACATAGCAAACAGAGGTAACACTAAGCATGACATGACAATACGTAGCGCTAAGCGTGCTCTAACGCGGTACTACACGTTGCAGACGAAGGGGGGAAACATCCGAGGGTGAATTCCCGACGTTAGGTGGATTTCGGACAAAGGAAAAGAGGGGGAAAGTTCCATGTTCAGCATGCTAGGGGCATGTGACAGATGAATGGACCACGTATTCGGATTCGTTGGATTTTTCTGAGCAACTTACATATAGAAAACATTTTCATCCGAGTCACAGATTATTTACTATGATTTTTCAAAGATTAAACAATATTCTGAAAAATTCAGTATTTATTTAACCCGAATTGACTAAGTCAATTTGACTGGTCAAAAGGGGAGGGCATGGCCCACATGTCATAGGAAGCAACTAAACTATTCTAGTTAAATAGATTAAGTAGCCTGGGTCCACTTGTCATAGATTAGCTAATAGGCTAAATTAGCACTAAACTACTACTAAACAAACCTAGACTAATTAAACAAGGGCCGGCCATTAGCCCAGCCGGCCATACGCTCGGCCATGTACAGGGGGCTTGGCCAGGAGCTACAGCAGCAGATGGTAGTAGTAGTAAGCGAGCAGTAGCAGCTAATAGCAAGCAGCGGCAGGAGTAATCAGCAGCACGCAGCGGCATCAGTTCACAGCGGCAACAGCTTGAGCGGCAGCAGTATTTCAGCAGCGAGCAAGGGGTGTGGCCGGGGCGAGGCAGGCTCGCGCGCAGGCACGCGCGAGCTGCAGGGGCGCGGCACAGAGGTCCGGCCATGGCGGCCATGGGCGACTGTTCACAGCAGGCGAGAGCAGCAACGGGGAGTGTGGGCGCGCGCACGCTGTAGGACGCGGACGGGCGCAGTAAAGGACCGACAGGGGGAGTTCGGGAGCGCGGGGCTCCTTGGCCATGGCGGACGCTAGCTTCAGCCTCGTCCAGGACGGTGCTACGGCAGGAAATCGAGCATGGGGAGAGAGGGGAAACGAACGACGGCTCACCGCGGTGCTCGCAGCCGACTTGGGGAGGCCGAGGTGCAGCGACGGTGGTGGATCGACGACGACAGGGGCGGGTGGCGCCTGGAAGAAGAGGTTGAGGGCGTCGGCGTTGAGGCTTCCCGGCCCCGATCCAGAAGTGAAGGAGACGAGGCAGACGATGGTCGTGCTCCCGGACTCGTCGGCGAGGTGAGGGCCGCCCGGTGGAGCGTAATCGCCGGCGTCAACCGTGTGCGGTGAGGCGGATCTTAGAGGGAACAGAGAGGGCAAAAAGGGGGAGAGTGGGGAGTGGGGAGAGGCAGGGGAGGCGTGGGGGCTGCGGGTGGCGGCCTTATCTCTTCCCCGTCGCCGTGGCAGCGCGGGGCGCTGCGCCGGGTCCGGCGGGAACGAGCGGGAGCCCCCCCTCCGGTCGGTCGAACAGGGAGAAGGGAGACGACCCGGGAAGGGGGGTTCGGTCGGTCGGTCTGGTTGGGCTGCCTCGGCCAGTTGGGCCAAGTGGCCCAGGGGGCAGGGGCCTCCCCTCTCTTTTTAGTTTTTGCTTCTTTTTTTTGTTAATCATTTTGTCTAAGTTTTCTATTTAGTTCACATAGCAAATGAATTTTGCTTGGACTCAAAATTTGCAAATAATTACCATGCAATATTCTGGAGCGTCCCACAAAGTTTGGGGACATTTGGAATTGTATTAGTATTTGCTTATTTTGAAAAGGCTATTTTCATTTACTGATGGACCACTTTATAATTCCTTGGGGTTAATTGGTGAGTCAAATGATGTTGATTTCAACATGAGAAATGATCAGGAGACTTTTTAGAATAAGGCAAACATTTTTGTTTTACTGCTCGAAGAAATAATTTATTCGACTTATTTTAAATTTGAAAAAGGCTTTGATTTTTGGACAAGTGGCAAGCTGCATAGTAATCACGGTGACATGGCCACCATTAGGGGGAGATTATTGTAGCATAATTCTCGGGGTGTTACAGGACAGCAGGCAATGTTGGAGGCGAGAGCAGGAGGATGGGCACTCCGACATCCACATACAGCCACTGCGTCCGGAACCCACTCGTGGAAGGTGGGAGGCCAAAAACAATCCCCGAGGCGGCCGTCTCTGCCACGGCCTGAAAGCTCACGCACCCCGAGCACTGCAAGGGGTCGGTCATGCGCAAGGAGAAGAAGTGGCGCAAGAAGGCAATGGAAGGAGGAATGCCGACCATGGCTTCGCAAAAGAAGGGGAAGATAGCAAGAAGGGTAATGGATTGAGGATCAAGATGCATCATATGGATCTGATAGTGGGAAAGCACCGCATTGAAGAAGGCAGAGAAAGGGGGAACCAGGCCAGCCCACAGGGCGTCAATGAAGAATCGAACGTCCATGATGGCCCTGTCGACGGAGGCATGGGACGCAGGCCAAGCCATCGTCTTTTCGCACTTGCTGAAGCTGGAGGCGAGTGCGGGGCAGACCTTGTCCAAGGCCTCCAGATTGAGCACCAGCGACCGCCCGACAGTGGGCTCGATTGCCGGAGGCGAACTGGATGAAGACAAAGGCTTCTTCCCCTTCTCTTTGCTAGTTGGCGCCATGGTGATGGAAGGGGCAGAGCTCAAGTTAGACTAGAGCAGAGGCTTGGGGAATAAAGGGCAACAGGAAGCACGCGGGCAGCGAAAAGGAAATCACTATGTAAAGCTTCGTGGCCGCTTAGCCATGCGGATATTGGGGGAGCATGGGGAAACGGAGACGCCCACATCCAATCAGTCGCCATGTGTCGACCAAGGCCGCAGGCTATTGGGGCCCGCAGCGCTCCGCACTTGCCCTTTGGCTTCGCTGCTAAGCCAAGTCCGAGCGCGCCTTGGGCCCGGGGGCTATGTCGGCGTCCTGGGAATGGGGGTCCCCAGACTTGCCTGCCTGCGGCCTGCAGCGTGGCTCAGCAGTGGCCCAGTACGGCCCGTCTTCATCAACCAAAGCTCAAGACCCTCGCGAGGGGCCAAGCCTCGCGGGGTGGACGACACAAGGCCTCCTCAGGGGCGGCCTCACTAGGCAGGCTCGCGAGGAGGTGGAGAGATCAAGGCAAGGGGTACCTCCCAAGGTGCTCATGGCACAAGCCATGACAATCAAGACCAGGCGGGTGCCAGGCGGGCGCCAGCCTGCGCAGTGTCCTCGTTTCCACTTTGGTGCAAAGGAGGCAAGCGCAGGCGCGGAGTACCGAGGCATCAAGCAAAGGTTTCCATATCGGTGCAACGAGACCAAGACCAGCAGGACGGTAGGACGGAGGTCACCGTGGATCCCAAGACGGCGTCATCACCAGTGCCTTTGGCAGTCGAAGACCACCTTTAGTCAGGATAGCTTGTACTAGCTGTCCCCTTTCCAAATGGCTGTTGTTGGCTCCCTTCCCGCTCAATATTGCGGAAGAGGACTAGGTCCCCTATAAATAGGGCTAGCCACCATAGTAGAAAGCATCTCATCTAGAGCCAACAGAGACGGATTGACTCCTCTCCAAGCACACCACCATAAGAACACCTCTCCTCGTGAGGATGTTCTTCCTCTGTACTATGCATCATCAGCCCCAGAGGCCATCCACCACACCACACACTGGATTATGGTATTACACCATAACGGTGGCCTGAACCAGTATAAACCTTGTGTCCCTTGTGTTGTTCATCATGCTAGCTTAGAATCGTGGTGTTCCGTAGGGAGAAGATCTTCATGCGCACCCCAGAGTTCGAACCTTAAGGGTTTTGCTAGAACCCGATATCGAACAACACTTGGGGGCTAATGTCTACCGAAAGTTCTAGTTAAGTGGCGGCTTATGAGAATAAGTTCCAAGCAATTTGCAAGCAAGAGCACTTGGCACTTGGGGACTAACGCATATTGCTGTTGAAAACTAAACAAGTATCATCTTCCATACATGAATATAAATGACCGGCTCATTCATGCTGATTAAATCGGCCCTTGGGGACTACAGATTAACTCAAATGATCAAAGGGTTCTACCAAAGGATATGACTTATGCTCATGGTTCATCTAAGTCTGCAGCATATTTATCATAAACAGTAGACTTGGGGGCTGGCATAGTAAGCATTACTCACTAAAGGAAGAATTCATACCTCAAACTTCTGGTGCATTTGGGTCACCATCTCTACTTCAAGATTACAGCTGTTGTGCACTTGACTAAGATAACCAGAAAAAACCTCGCTAATGCTCAAGTGAGAGTAATTAGCCAGATCAAATCTAACTTTACATCGTTCAATATGATCCTCCTTGGCAGAATGCTTGGCTAGCACAGTGGGCCTTCCCGGTTCTCTAAAGCCGGTGGGAGTGATTGTCACGTCTTCATAAAGAACATTAGCCGTCTTCGGTGGACTAGAGATGTCACGCCCAATACGCGACCCTATCCAAAAGGAACTCGAAGGTCCCACCAAGGATAGACCCGCATATTGAAACGCTTTTGCAAGGTGGATATCATTACATCAACATTACATAATAGATGGGGATACATACATAAGGCATACAATGCCGCATGAATACAATAATACAATACATAAGAGCATCATCCGACTACAGATGAATCACAAACAAAAGCTCAAACGACATCCACCCTGCTAGCCCAGGCTGCTGACCTAGAACCTATCCCCTGATCGAAGAAGCAGAAGAAGAACTCAACGCAAGCAAGCATCGCTCTCGCGTCATGATCATCGCATAACCTGTACCTGCAACTCTTGTTGTAGTAATCTGTGAGCCACGAGGACTCAGCAATCCCATTACCATGGGTATCAAGACTAGCAAAGCTTAATGGGAAAGGAAGGGGTAAAGTGGTGAGGTTGCAGCAGCGACTAAGCATATATGGTGGCTAACATATGCAAATAAGAGCGAGAAGAGAAGCAAAGGAACGGTCGCCAACTAGCAATGATCAAGAAGTGATCCTGAACTCCTACTTACGTCAAACATAACCCAGAAACCGTGTTCACTTCCCGGACTCCGCCGAGAAGAGACCATCACGGCTACACACGCGGTTGATGCGTTTTTAATTCGGATCTGGTGTCAAGTCATCTACAACCGGACATTAACAAATTCCCATCTGCCTATAACTGTAGGCACGGCTTTCGAAAGATTATACCCTGCAGGGGTGTCCCAACTTAGCCCATGACAAGCTCTCGCGATCAACGAAGGAATAGACCTTCTCCCAGGAAGACCCAATTAGACTCGGAATCCTGGTTTACAAGACATTTCAACAATGGTAAAACAAGACCAGCAAGACCGCCCGATGCACCGACAATCCCGATAGGAGCTGCACATATCTCGTTCTCAGGGCAACACCGGATGAGCAATCCGTACAACTAAAACCAGACCTCAAGTTTCCCTGAGGGGCGCTGCAAAGGGCTCTAGTTCGGACCAACACTTAGACAAGCACTGGCCCGGGGGGGCTGTAATAAATATGACCCTTGGGTTAATTACTCCCAAGGGAAAAGTAGGTGGTGGTGAGGTAAATGGTAAAACCAAGGTTGGGCCATGCTGGAGGAGTTTTATTCAAAGCGAACTATCAAGGGGGTCCCATAAATCACCCGACCGCGTAAGGAACGCAAAATCCGGGAACATAACACCGGTATGACGGAAACTAGGGCGGCAAGAGTGGAACAAAACACCAGGCATAAGGCCGAGCCTTCCAACCTTTACCAAGTATATAGATGCATTAATAATAATATAAGAGATATTGTGATATCCCAACCAAAATCCTGTCCACCATGGAACAATGCTATAAGAGGGGCTGAGCAAAGCAGTAACATAGCCAAGCAATGGTCTGCTAGGAAGGGTGTCAAAGGTTAGAGGTTCATGGCAATTTGGGAGGCTTGAAGAGCAACAGATAGGTAACGCAGCATAGCGATAGAACGAAGCAACTAGCATAGAAATGATAGTATTGAGATCCAGGGTAGCGGTCATCTTGCCTGAAATCCCGCTAGGAAGAAGAACGAGTCCATGAAGAAGACGAACGGGAGTAGTCGAATGAATCCTCACAATCGCAACATTACTGGAACTAAGAAACAACACCGGAAAGAAACAAACAACATGGTAAACACATAAGCATAATCATGGCATGATGCACAATCAAGTATGATGCATGTCCGGTTTAATGAGGCATGGCATGGCAAAGTGCAACAAACATCACTACAAATTAAGTGGAGCTCAATATGCAACGAGTTGCATATTGACGAAACACCACATGCAATTATTTAGTTTGATCTCGGTTATGTACCCAACAATATTAAATGTTATTAAACATGGCAAGGGGTGAAGCATATGAAAAACTACCTATCTAGACAAGTTTAAATGAGGCCGAAACAACAAACAACAATTCCGGAAAATCCCCATGTGCATATTTTAGATTCGGTACTGTTCTGCCCTAAACCATATTTTAATGTTGTTAAACATGCAAGATGAGCGCACCAAGTTAATCTAGGAATTTTTCCACCCCATTTACATATAAAGTTTATTAAATTCGGAGCTACGGTTATTTAGTTATGAAATAAAGCATTTTAACATGGCATAATGCAAAATACACACAAACAACATGTTAAACATTTTTAACATAGATGAAAGTGGCATATTGTTAATCTACACAATTTTTTGAGCATTTTACATATATAAAACATTTTGATATGATGCACGGTTGATGAGTTATTAAATGCATGAACTCTAGGGACTTTTCTGCAAATCTGTAATTCCCTGGAATAAACCTAAATTCGCAGAATCTGAAAAAAAACATGAACGGGCCGAATCTGGTGCACTGCGGGCTGAACAGGAGGGGCTGTGGGGAGCTCACCCATGGGCCGTGGCCCGGTCGGATCTGGAGGAGGCTGGCTGGCTGGGCCTTGGAGCCTCGGGCGACGACGAAGGCCATGGCGGCGGCGGCCTGCGAGGAGAAGAGAGAGACCGAGGTGAGCACGAGAAGGGAAGGAGGAGAAGGGAGAGATGAGGAGGCGGGGCTCCGGCCTAGCGTTGGCGCCGGCGGCGGGGTTGCCGGAGGGACGCAAGACGGCGACGGGGCCGGGCGGACACGGGCGCCGGCGACAAATGACGAGGTACCGGGGTCGGGCGAGGGAGCAGGGACGGGCGCGGGCGAGCGCTCGGGAGGGCGGCGGCGCGCGGGCTCCCTCCAGGACCAGATCTGGCCTGGGGCGGGCCTGTTGCGGGCCGGGAGGTGGGAGGAGGCTAGGGCGCTGGGAGCCAGGCCACATGGCAGGCGCCGGTTGGCCCTGGCGGCGGATGGCGGCGGCGCGCCCAATGGCGACTTGCCAAGTGGCGAGCAGGAGCTGGAGGGGCGCGGAAATGGAGGAGGAGGGGGTTTAGGGCGACCAGATTTGGAAGGAGGGGGGTTTAAATAGGAAAGGGGGGCTAGGGTTTAGTTTTTGGGGGGGTTTTGGAGCCCTCCGATCTCGATCGGGCGGTTCCAGACGCGAGGGGGGGTTAGGTGGGCTGCAGGTGGGCTGTGACGAGAGGGTCCGGACTGAGGGGAGAGAATAGAAATGCAGCCCGGCAACTGTTTCCGGAGACCGAAAACGTCCGACGAAGGTACCGGCAACGGTACCGCTATGTTTAACGGTTGGGCTATCAGATGGACTCCGAATGCGACGAAACTTGGCAGGTGGCCTGTCTACACTATAATAAGACCGCACGACAAGTTGCAACCCATTCCGAGAACATTTTTATGCCACTTATAAAATAATATTTCGGAGGTGCCGCGGGCGCGTGTGAGTGTGGTCGAGCTCAGAACGGACAACGGAGAGAACCGGCGGAACACGAACGGATGCAAGTTTTATGAAAACGATGCCGATGCAATGCGCATGATGCTATGAGATGAGATGCATAACAAGAACAAAATGCAAAACAACAGATAAAACCCAACCACGAAGGAAATATCATATAGCATCTCCGGAAAAGGCAAGAGTTGGAGTTATGAATATGGAAAGTTGTATCCGGGGCGTTACAACACTCCACCACTACGAGAGGATCTCGTCCCGAGATCTAGGATGGCACCGGAGAGAAACGGAAGAGGAAGAGAAGAGGTAAACTAAGTTGCTTCTTTGACGAATGAGTGAAACCATGAACCTTGAGAGGTTGAGCTAAATGAAAGAAAGAAAACAACGAAGATGAACGAGATTGCAAACAATCCGTTAGAAAAGAGGAACAAGGAACATTACGAGAACTTGACGGTTGCAAAGACAACGAATCAAGAGTTTAATGGACAAGATAGAATTCGAAACCACTCCGGTTAAAACAAGATGAGAGAGGAAGAATTCGGGCAGCACTCCGTTTGAACATGGAAGGAATATAATTTGAACTTGGCAAAATGAAAGCACTTGGATGAGACTCCGGTTAAAAGAGGAATGATAGACACAACACTCCGGTTAAGTGGATAAGCATGGAAAAGAACATGATCTTGACAAAACAAGATGATGAGTGAAGAGAACAACATCACAATGCCTTCGGAAGAAAGAATAGAAGATAGATCACTGGAATAAAAGAATGGAGAAGAAAATGCCAACTTCTGTCACAAATGAACTTGGAAAGCACCCTTCTGAGAAGGTTATAATAGAGTTGTTGGAAAACCAACAACGAAACGAATAAGCTTGTAGTGGGCTTATGGAAAACTTCTCAAAATTATGAGGTGAGCTTCTGCCACTAACGAAAAAACAATTGCTTGTTTGAGATCAACGAAGAGATGAAAACTTCTTCCACCGAGAAGGATATGGAGAAAGCTTGGATCAATGATAGGCACCACAAATAGCAACATTCCCAATGGAAGGCTTTAGGTGAAATATAACCCAAGATAACTCCAACAAAGAGATTTATGGATTTAAAATACCTCATGATCGAAGAGAAAAATGATGGTTTTTAAAATATCTCATTCTTGACAACATGTGAATCATGAAACACGAACTCAAATTGTCAAGAATGACATAACACCACCTCAAGAGATAAGGTAGAAGGAATTGCACTTTGGAATGCAAGATGAAGAATACTTGAGCTCCTCAAAACAAGACATGTGTTTAGCACCATGTTTAATTTTGAGTATAGCTTGGCGGATCATCACCTCGAGAGAAATCTTGAAGAACAATTGAAGAATGAAAAGAATCCTTGATGAACCATCATGTAGAGCCTCCATGAAGAACTCCGGTAATGAAAGGATGATAGAAAGAAAGAGAAGTTGGAAACACAAGGTGAAGCCTTGCAATGATTTAGATGGAGCTTTGCGATGATATAACCGAGAAAACTTGGAACTCCAGAAAGAAAAGATGAACACTAGAACCGAGAATTACTTCATCATGAACAATCTTCGGAAGAAAAGAATTTAATTACCTCGAGGAAATAAGAATAAGATTTATTGTATGCTTATCCTTCTTCAAATTTAATTGATGACAAGCAACGGATTTGGCATACTACTTATTCTCGTAGAAAGGATTAAGAGGGATATAGCGCAAACTTAAGAAGGTCTTGATGGAACCACCGGTGGGATTTGAAACAACGAATGAATTGATATGATAACAAAGGAAGTGAAATCTTGAATGAACCACCGTAAGAATTGAAAATGAGATTAGCAAAGGCACAATTCACCGGGAAGAATTGGAAAACGAATGAATAGACTTGAGGGGATTTAGATACATGACAACGAAGAGAACATGAACTGATTAGAGGATACTTGAATGATGCACCGGATAGATTTGGAGAACGAGAGCTGAAAGCTTGAATGAATAATTCTGAGATGATGGGCTACGGAGAATCAATCTGAAAAGACTCTTGAATTGCTCCGGATGGATGAAAAGAATTCTCACAATCGAAAACAATTATGAGAGGATGACATAAGCTAGAACTATGAATCTTCAAGAGAACGGACCAAGATTTAAGAGAAATCCTTCTTCGGTCTACAAATGTTGAGAAAGATGAGGAGAAACACCACCATGAATTGTTGAGATACTCCGGGAGAATGAAAAGAGAAGGGGGTTGAGCCAACGATGAAGAGAATTTGAAAGATATTGGAGAAAGACATATGACTGATGATAATTCATTCTTACGTCGCACTTGAAAAGAATTTAAGAATGGCTCCGGGATAATTAGAAGAGTCAGGTAAGATCCCGGGAAAAGACCTGTGGGTTAGGGCCCACTCGAAAGAAACATCGTTGAACAATTGATTGAAAGGGGGGATTGCACCGGTTGAATTAAATGACTTGTATGAGATAACAACCTCGAAATATCTTGAACGGATTGAGAATGGAAGCACAAGTCTTCTGAGATATCTTCAGCACTCCAGAACAAATGAATAGCAAGAAGTGAAAGATTAAGAGGTGCACCGGCATGGGATAGCATTTGAAATGAGGAAAAGAATATGATCAACACTGAAAGCTTGGAATTAATCCACCAGAGAAGAAACAACAATGAAGGACGATGAACTTGAAGCTCATGAGCATCTTCACAAGGGATCACCGGATCAGAACATTGATTGAAAAGAATGAAGAGACTTCACATGAGTAAATGGATACTTAATTAAAATATATGAGTCCTTGCAGAAAAAGGGTGGGAGGGCGGGAAAACAAAGACAACTTGGGACGGATGAAACAAACACCGTTGAGAAAACTTATAATTGATCTCGCAAATGTTGGAATGATTGGATCCACTTGAAGAGAAGCACGCCGGTTGGAAAAGAATTAACATGACGACCTCGATGATCAAGAAGGATTAGTATTCACATAGCAATATGAGAACACCGTTTAGGAAAGGTATGGATTCAACATTTGACTTCGAAGCAACTCGAATACCACAAATAAAACAAAACAAAGGATTTGGCTTGCAGAAATAAGCCGGAACAAACATATGATAGAGATTCCGTATGAAGTTTTCGTGGTGGGGCCCACACGGGCTCGATTGTACAGCACCATCATGTACAAGGCAGTGCACATGACATACGAAGTGTCCCCGAACAGCATAGCCAAGGGTTCTTTAAGACACAACGAGACCACTGTAAAAACGACCGTGGAAAGGCGGACCACTAGACGTCAAACCCCAATCTCATATCATGCATCTGTCGAAAAGATATTCTAGGAGCTACTTGAATTCCCACCTATAAAACTCCCGAAACTTTCTAGTTATGCAATCTGGTGTTGGGGATACAGGGCAAGCAATATATCTCACCCAAACTAACAATACCTACATCCAAGCTGTATCCATCCGTCAACACATAACCAAGAAAACTCCGGAAATCGTGTACCTCAACCTTCGAAAAGCATCCGTTATACGAGTTATGGCAATACTTCCGAACTCCCCAGTACTGGGTGACGTCGAGGTTATCTCACCAACAACTGCATAAAAGAGATTTTCGATGTCGGCAAAACTCAGGTATTCCAGAACTACAACGATAAAATTGTGACGACAACACCTCGGAGCTCAACTCCCAGGGTCAAAGCCACATAAATAGACAGGAGGCACCAAGAACAATGTTCTCGTCACAAAACCATCGGAACGATTCCAAGATACCCGCGTGATCCTAAAATTTTTTTGTGAAATTTGAGGAGAGGATAGACAAAACATCTACTTCAGGATACCTCACCAGAGCGACGAAGGGGGCTGAGGAGTAAAAAGAATCCTACTCTCCGATATATATAATCCTAAGACTCAAAATAGTTTTTTTTCTAGACTCAACAACGGCCAACAATCAAGGGGGCTCCTATGGTCGGTCGAGGCTCTGATTACCAACTTGTCACGCCCAATATGCGACCCTATCCAAAAGGAACTCGAAGGTCCCACCAAGGATAGACCCGCATATTGAAACGCTTTTGTAAGGTGGATATCATTACATCAACATTACATAATAGATGGGGATACATACATAAGGCATACAATGTCGCACGAATACAACAATACAATACATAAGAGCATCATCTGACTACGGATGAATCACAAACAGAAGCTCAAACTACATCCACCCTGCTAGCCCAGGCTGCCGACCTGGAACCTATCCCCTGATCGAAGAAGCAGAAGAAGAACTCAACGCAAGCAAGCATCGCTCTCACGTCATGATCATCGCATAACCTGTACCTGCAACAGTTGTTGTAGTAATCTGTGAGCCATGAGGACTCAGCAATCCCATTACCATGGGTATCAAGACTAGCAAAGCTTAATGGGAAAGGAAGGGGTAAAGTGGTGAGGTTGCAGCAGCTACTAAGCATATATGGTGGCTAACATCCGCAAATAAGAGCGAGAAGAGAACCAAAGGAACGGTCGTCAACTAGCAATGATCAAGAAGTGATCCTGAACTCCTACTTACGTCAAACATAACCTAGAAACCGTGTTCACTTCCCAGACTCCGCCGAGAAAAGACCATCACGGCTACACACGCGGTTGATGTGTTTTTAATTCGGATCTGGTGTCAAGTCATCTACAACCGGACATTAACAAATTCCCATCTGCCTATAACCGCAGGCACGGCTTTCAAAAGATTATACCCTGCAGGGGTGTCCCAACTTAGCCCATGACAAGCTCTCGCGATCAACGAAGGAATAGACCTTCTCCCAGGAAGACCCGATCAGACTCGGAATCTCGGTTTACAAGACATTTCGACAATGGTAAAACAAGACCAGCAAGACCGCCCGGTGCGCCCACAATCCCGATAGGAGCTGCACATATCTCGTTCTCAGGGCAACACCGGATGAGCAATCCGTACAACTAAAACCAGACCTCAAGTTTCCCTGAGGGGCGCTGCAAAGGGCTCTAGTTCGGACCAACACTTAGACAAGCACTGGCCCGGGGGGGCTGTAATAAAGATGACCCTTGGGTCAATTACTCCCAAGGGAAAAGTAGGTGGTGGTGAGGCAAATGGTAAAACCAAGGTTAGGCCTTGCTGGAGGAGTTTTATTCAAAGCGTACTGTCAAGGGGGTCCCATAAATCACCCGACCGCGTAAGGAATGCAAAATCCGGGAACATAACACCGGTATGACGGAAACTAGGGCGGCAAGAGTGGAACAAAACACCAGGCATAAGGCCGAGCCTTCCACCCTTTACCAAGTATATAGATGCATTAATAATAATATAAGAGATATTGTGATATCCCAACCAAAATCCTGTCCACCATGGAGCAATCTTCAACTTCACCTGCAACTAACAATGCTATAAGAGGGGCTGAGCAAAGCGGTAACATAGCCAAGCAACGGTTTGCTAGGAAGGGTGTCAAAGGTTAGAGGTTCATGGCAATTTGGGAGGCTTCAAGAGCAACAGATAGGTAACGCAGCATAGCGATAGAACGAAGCAACTAGCATAGAAATGATAGTATTGAGATCCAGGGTAGCGATCATCTTGCCTGAAATCCCGCTAGGAAGAAGAACGAGTCCATGAAGAAGACGAACGGGAGTAGTCGAACGAATCCTCACAATCGCAACATTACCGGAACTAAGAAACAACACCAGAAAGAAACAAACAACATGGTAAACACACAAGCATAATCATGGCATGATGCACAATCAAGTATGATGCATGTCCGGTTTAATGAGGCATGGCATGGCAAAGTGCAACAAACATCACTACAAATTAAGTGGAGCTCAATATGCAACGAGTTGCATATTGACAAAACACCACATGCAATTATTTAGTTTGATCTTGGTTATGTACCCAACAATATTAAATGTTAATAAACATGGCAAGGGGTGAAGCATATGAAAAACTAATTATCTAGACAAGTTTAAATGAGGCCGGAACAACAAACAACAATTCCGGAAAATCCCCATGTGCCCTAAACCATATTTTAATGTTGTTAAACATGCAAGATGAGTGCGCCAAGTTAATCTAGGCATTTTTCCACCCCATTTACATATAAAGTTTATTAAATTCGGAGCTACGATTATTTAGTTATGAAATAAAGCATTTTAACATGGCATAATGCAAAATACACACAAACAGCATGTTAAACATTTTTAACATAGATGAAAGTGGCATATTATTAATCTACACAATTTTCTGAGCATTTTACATATATAAAACATTTTGATATGATGCACGGTTGATGAGTTATTAAATGCATGAACTCTAGGGACTTTTCTGTAATTCCCTGGAATAAACCTAAATTCGCAGAATCTGAAAAAAAACCTTGAACGGGCCAAATCTGGTGCACTGCGGGCTGAACAGGAGGGCTGTGGGGAGCTCACCCATGGGCCGTGGCCCAGTTGGATCTGGAGGAGGCTGGCTGGCTGGGCCTTGGAGGCCGCTGGACCTGGAGGGAGTTGGGCCTGGCGCAGGTTGCGGCTGCGGAGGCCCATGCGGGAGGGGCGCGCTGGAGATTGCCGTCCTCCTCTACTCGCTGCAGAGGCAGGAACGGGCGCGGCGGGAGGAGGGAAGCCGACGGCGGGGTGAGGGATGGCCGGAGGAGGCCAGATCCGGTGAGGGGAGACCGGATCCGGGCGTCGGGGTTCCGTTCCCGGCGGCGGCGGCGGCAGGGGAGCCTCGGGCGGCGACGAAGGCCATGGCGGCGGCGGCCTGCGAGGAGAAGAGAGAGACCGAGGTGAGCACGATAATGGAAGGAGGAGAAGGGAGAGATGAGGAGGCGGGGCTCCGGCCTGGCGTTGGCGCCGGCGGCGGGGTTGCCGGAGGGACGCAAGACGGCGACGGGGCCGGGCGGACGCGGGCGCCGGCGACAAACGACGAGGTACCGGGGTCGAGCGAGGGAGCAGGGATAGGCGCGGGCGAGCGCTCGGGAGGGTGGCGGCGCGCGGGCTCCCTCTGGGCCCAGATCCGGCCCGGGGCGGGCCTGTTGCGGGCCGGGAGATGGGCACTGGGCGCCAGGCCACATGGCGGGCGCCGGTTGGCCCTGGCGGCGGATGGCGGCGGCGCGCCCAATGGTGACTTGCCAAGTGGCGAGCAGGAGCTGGAGGGGCGCGGAAATGGAGGAGGAGGGGGTTTAGGGCGACCAGATTTGGAAGGAGGGGGGTTTAAATAGGAAAGGGGGGCTAGGGTTTAGTTTTTGGGGGGTTTTTGGAGCCCTCCGATCTCGATCGGGCGGTTCCGGACGCGAGGGGGGGTTAGGTGGGCTGTAGGTGGGCTGTGACGAGAGGGTCTGGACTGAGGGGAGAGAATAGAAATGCAACTGTTTCCGGAGACCGAAAACGTCCGACGAAGGTACCGGCAACGGTACCGCTATGTTTAACGGTTGGGCTATCAGATGGACTCCGAATGCGAGGAAACTTGGCAGGCGGCCTGTCTACACTATAATAAGACCGCACGACAAGTTGCAACCCATTCCGAGAACATTTCTATGCCACTTATAAAATAATATTTCGGAGGTGCCGCGGGCGCGTGCGAGTGTGGTCGGGCTCAGAACGGACAACGGAGAGAACCGGCGGAACACGAACGGATGCAAGTTTTATGAAAACGATGCCGATGCAATGCGCATGATGCTATGAGATGAGATGCATAACAAGAACAAAATGCAAAACAACAGATAAAGCCCAACCACGAAGGAAATATCATATAGCATCTCCGGAAAAAGGCAAGAGTTGGAGTTATGAATATGGAAAGTTGTATCCGGGTTGTTACACGAGACTTCAAGGTCTAAAGACTCATCAATGACTCACTCCGTAGGGGGGTTAGAAGTTGCTGGCAGGTTATCAAGAGCCAGTTCAGATGATTGGGGGATTGAGATCTCAGGTGCTGGAGTCTGCAGCTCCGGTTCATTGACCTTTGGATCTTCAACTGGCTTACTCTTCTTAGCCCTCTTGCTGGGTTTTGCTTTTCCGCTGCATGAGTCAAAAAGGTCAGTATAAAGTATAAAAGGATGGTAACGAGAAAAGGATAAGTAAATCGTCCTTACCCTGGAGCGGTCTTGAAAGCTGGCATATTGGACCAGATTGAGTCACCGGAAGAATGTGAAGTTTCCTGATAAGTTGAATCAAAAGAGTTGAGCGGTTGACGAGTGAGACCCGCCAAAGGATAAAAAGAATTTAAGTCGGAGGTGACCTCATTTCGACGCTTCCTGGGCGTATTTGGTGAGCCGTCCGCATACTTGCTGGTCCGTGTCTGCCTCCGGCTCTCATGAATCTGTTGCTTCAAAATAAAGTGAGCATCCAGATGAGCTAAGGGGTGGGAAAATCTTACTTTCCAGGTTAGTCTTCGGATTTTTTGTCTTGGCAAAGGCTCAGAGTCGGAGGAAATAATAGTTACCTCTTCTTCCACTCCCTGACTCGTTCCCATGTCATCCTGATGATAGCCCGTGTCAATAAAGGTTGAAAAAAGAGCCAAGAGAGTCAAGGCCTACCTCTGACTCAGAGGAGTCCTCCAGTTGAAGCAATTCAGTAGTGTTGGGCTTTTTTCCTCTTTTCTTGGTGGCGGCTCTCCTGGCACCTTTCTTGGCCTTCCTGGCTCTCTTTGCAGCCTCGTGGTGATATTCTTTCTTCCAAAACTCATCATCAGCTTGTGAAAATCAGCAAAGATTTGAGTTAAGACAAAACATCAAAGATAAATGTAAATTAACTAAGTTTGGCGGCTTACCCCTGGAGCCGGGTTAGCTTTGCAGAAAGGGCTTAGGCCCACCTTGCCATAGTCTGCTAGGCTTTCATTCAGAAGCGACTTCGTAATATCATTGATAAGGTGTTCAGATAACTCATCAGGGCTGTGGCCCAAAGGATCCTTTGTGTCACCTGTGTACGTGCACATTAACCCGGAGCGGCAGCTAAATGGGGTGATCCGCCATGCAACCCAGCACCGGACTAAGTCAATGCCATTTAAGCAGTTCCTCAAAAGAGCCTTGACTTTAGCAATGGTAGGGGCGAGCTTCTAGCGATCAGCAGCTGACAACTTGTCTGGGAGAGGATGATTGGACTCGAGGCGCAAGGCGGGAAATCCGGGCAGAGGATTCTGATACGTCCATTTTGCATCATGCTTTTATATCGATATTTATTGCATTATGGGTTGTTATTACACGTTATGTCACAATACTTATGGCTATTCTCTCTTATTTTTCAAGGTTTACATGAAGAGGGGGAATGCCGATAGCTGGGATTGTGGGCTGGAAAGGAGCAAATATTAGAGACCTATTCTGCACAGCTCGAAAAGTCCTGAAACTCCACGAAAGTCATTTTGTGAATTAATAAAAAATATTGAGCGGAAGAAATACCAGAGGGGCCCCCCACCCTTGCAACGAGGGTGGGGGCGCGCCCTACCGCCTGGGCACGCCCCTGCCTCGTGGGCCCCCTGGCAGCCCTCCGGTGGCCATCTACTGCTATATGAAGTCTTTACCCTAAAAAAAATCATAAGCAAGCTTACGGGACGAAACTCCGCCGCCACGAGGCGGAACCTTGGCGGAACCAATCTAGGGCTCCGGCGGAGCTGTTCTATCGGGGAAACTTTCCTCCGGGAGGGGGAAATCATCACCATCGTCATCACCAACGATCCTCTCATCGGGAGGGGGTAAATCTCCATGAACATCTTCACCATCACTGTGTCCTCTCAAACCATAGTTCATCTCTTGTATCCAATCTTTGTACCAAAATCTCAGATTGGTACCTGTGGGTTGCTAGTAGTGTTGATTAGTACTTGTAGTTGATCCTAGTTGGTATATTTGGTGGAAGATCATATGTTCAGATCCTTAATTCATATTAATACCCCTTTGATTATGAACATGAATATTCTTTGTGAGTAGTTGCGTTTGTTCCTGAGGACATGGGTGAAGTACTGGTATTAGTAGTCAAGTGAATTTGGTACTTGTTCGATATTTTCATGAGATGTATGTTGTCTCTCCTCTAGTGGTGTTAATCATAAGTGGGATGCTTTTCCCAGAAAGGGCAGTACCCAAGCACCGGTCCACCCACGTATCAAATTATCAAAGTAACGAACGCGAATCATATGAACGTGATGAAAACTAGCTTGACGATAATTCCCATGTGTCCTCGGGAGCGCTTTTCTCTATATAAGAACTTGTCCAGGCTTATCCTTTGCAACAAAAAAGATTGGGTCATCTTGCTGCACCTTATTTACTTCCATTGCTTGTTACCCGTCACAAATTATCTTATCACAAAACTATCTGTTACCTATAATTTCAGTGTTTGCAGAGAATACCTTACTGAAAACCGCTTGTCATTTCCTTTTGCACCTCATTGGGTTCGACACTCTTACTTATAGAAAGGACTACGATAGATCCCCTTCACTTGTGGGTCATCAAGACTCTTTTCTGGCGCCGTTGCCTGGGAGTGAAGCGCCTTTGGTAAGTGGAGCTTGGTAAGGAAACATTTATATAGTGTGCTGAAATTTACTGTCACTTGTTACTATGGAACATAATCCTTTGATGGGCTTGTTCGGGGTATCTTCACCCCGACCAGTAGAGCAAAGAGTTGCTCCTCAACCTACTGAACGTAATGAAAATGTTTACTTTGAAATTCCTTTGGGTATGGTAGAGAAACTACTAGCTAATCACTTTACAGGAGATGGAACATTGCATCCTGATTTACACCTAATCTATGTGGATGAAGTTTGTGGATTATTTAAGCTTGCAGGTATGCCCGATGATGTTATCAGGAAGAAGGTCTTCCCTTTATCTTTGAAGGGATATGCATTGACATGGTATAGGCTATGTGATGATATGTGATCATGGGCTACAAATGATTGAAATTAGAATTTCACCAGAAGTTTTGTCCTATGCACATCGTGATCGCAATTATATATATAATTTTTGGCCTCGCGAAGGAGAAAGTATCGCTCAAGCTTGGGGTGGCTTAAGTCAATGTTATATTCATGCCCCAATCATGAGCTCTCAAGAGAAATGATTATTCAAAAAATTTATGCTCGGCTTTCTCTCAACAATCGCTCCATGCTCGATACTTCTTGTGCTGGGTCTTTTATGATGAAGACTATTGAATTCAAATGGGATTTATTGGAATGAATTAAATGCAACTCTGAAGATCAGGATCTAGACAAAGGTAATGAGTCAGGTATAACACCTAAGTTTGATTGTGTTAAATCTTTAATGGATACCGATGCTTTTTATGGCTTTAGCACTAAATATGGACTTGACTCTGAGATAGTAACTTCTTTCTGTGAATCATTTTCTACTCATGTTGACCTCCCTAAGGAAAAGTGGTTTAAATATAATCCTCCCACTGAAGTAAAAGTAGTTGCACC
Source organism: Triticum dicoccoides (assembly GCF_002162155.2). Lineage (NCBI taxonomy): Eukaryota > Viridiplantae > Streptophyta > Magnoliopsida > Poales > Poaceae > Triticum > Triticum dicoccoides. The sequence continues at coordinate 325,696,092 of NC_041387.1, read as the reverse complement.
TGTTACAGTTGAAGAGAAGACTATCACTTATAATGATCCTATTGTTCCCTCCACTTATATTGAGAAACCACCTTTCCCTGTTAGGATAAGGGATCATGCTAAAGCTTCAACTGTGGTTCGTAAGAGTAATACTACAACATATACACCACCTGAGCAAATTAAGGTTGAACCTAGTATTTCTATGGTTAAAGATCTCTTGGCTGATAATATTGATGGGCATGTTATTTATTTCTGTGATGCAGCTGCTTGAATTGCTAGACCCGATGCTAAGAAACATGGACGTGTTGTATGCATGCATGTTATTTTTGTAAAATAGGAGATCATTGTTATCATGGCTTATGTGATATGGGTGCTAGTGCTAGTGCAATACCTCATTCCTTATATGAAGAAATTATGCATGACATTGCACCTGCTGAGATAGAAGGAATTGATGTTACAATTAAGCTTGCCAATAGAGATACTATTTCACCAATTGGGATTGTTAGAGATGTTGAAGTCTTGTGTGGGAAAGTTAAATATCCTGCTGATTTTCTTGTTCTCGGTTCCAAGATGACTTCTGTCCCATTATATTTGGTAGACCCTACTTAAACACTGTTAATGCGAAGAGAGATTGCGAAAAGGATGTTGTTACTATTGGTTTGGGGGATATGTCTCATGAGTTTAATTTTGCTAAGTATCGTAGACAACCCCATGATAAAGAATTGCCTAGTAAGGATGAAATTATTGGTCTTGCTTCATTAGGAGTTCCTCCTAATGATCCTTTAGAACAATATTTGCTAGACCATGAAAATGATATGTTTATGAAAGAAAGAAGCGAGATAGATGAAGTATTCTTTAAACAGGGACCTATTTTGAAACACAACTTGCCTGTTGAAATCCTAGGGGATCCTCCTCCACCCAAAGGTGATCATGTGTTTGATCTTAAACCATTACCTGATACTCTTAAATATGCTTATCTCGGTGAAAAGAAGATATATCCTATTAATATTAGTGCTAACCATTCAGAGCAGGAAGAGGAAAGATTATTGAAAACTCTGAAGAAGCATCGTGTTGCTATTGGATATACTCTTGATGATCTTAAGGGCATTAGTCCCATGTTGTGCCAACACAAAATAAAATTGGAGGAAGACACCAAACTAGTTATTGATCACCAACGGCGGTTAAATCCTAAGACGAAAGAAGTGGTAAGAAAGGAAATACTAAAGCTCCTTGAGGCAGGTATAATTTATCCTGTTGCCGATAGTCAGTGGGTAAGTCTTGTCCATTGTGTCCGTAATAAGGGTGGTATTACTGTCATTCGTAATGATAAAGATGAATTGATCCCGCAAAGAATTATTACAGGTTATAGGATGGTAATTAACTTCCGCAAATTAAATAAAGCTACTAAAAAGGATCATTACCCTTTACCTTTTATTGATCAAATGCTAGAAAGACTATCCAAACATACACATTTTTGCTTTCTAGATGGTTACTCTCGTTTATCTCAAATACCTGTGTCAGCAGAGGATCAAGAAAAGACCACTTTTAGTTGCCCTTTCGGTACTTTTTCTTATAGACGTATGCCTTTTGGTTTATGTAATGCACCTGCTACCTTTCAAAGATGCATGATGGCTATATTCTCTGACTTTTGTGAAAAGATTTGTGAGGTTTTCATGGATGATTTTGCTAAGTTTCGCATCACCAGTGCCTTTGGCAGTCGAAGACCACCTTTAGTCAGGATAACTTGTACTAGCTGTCCCCTTTCAAAATGGTCGTTGTTGGCTCCCTTCCTGCTCAATATTTGGGAAGAGGACCAGACCCACTATAAATAGGGCTAGCCACCATAGTAGAAGGCATCTCATCTAGAGCCAACAGAGACAGATTGACTCCTCTCCAAGCACACCACCACAAGAACACCTCTCCTCGCGAGGCTGTTCTTCCTCTGTACTATTCATCATCAGCCCCAGAGGCGATCCACCACACCACACACTGGATTAGGGTATTACACCACAACGGTGGCCCGAACCAGTATAAACCTTATGTCCCTTGTGTTGTTCATCGTGCTAGCTTAGAATCGCGGCGTTCGGTAGGGAGAAGATCTTCGTGCGCACCGCAGAGTTCGAACCTTAAGGGTTTTGCCAGAACCCGATATCGGACAACACTTGGGGGCTAATGTCTACCGAAAGTTCTATTTAAGTGGCAGCTTATGAGAATAAGTTCCAAGCACTTTGCAAGGAAGAGTACTTGGCACCTGGGGACTAATGCATACTGCTGTTGAAAACTAAACAAGTATCATCTTCCATACATGAATATAAAGGACCGGCTAATTCATGATGATTAAATCGGCCCTTGGGGACTACGGATTAAGTCGGATGATCAAAGGGTTCTACCAAAGGATATGACTTATGCTCATGGTTCATCTAAGTCTACAACATATTTATCATAAACAGTAGACTTGGGGGCTGGCATAGTAAGCATACTCACTAAAGGAAGAATTCATACCTCAAACTTCTGGTGCATTTGGGTCAACATGTCTACTTCAAGATTACGGCTGCTGTGCACTTGACTAATATAACAAGAAAAAACCTTGCTAATGCTCAAGTGGGAGTAATTAGCCAGATCAAATCTGACTTTACGTCGTTCAGTATGCTCCTCCTTGGCAGAATGCTTGGCTAGCACAGTGGGCCTTCCCAGTTCTCTAAAGCCGGTGGCAGTGATTGTCACGTCTTCATAAAGAACATTAGTCGTCTTCGGTGGACTAGAGACTTTAGGATTTAAAGACTCATCAATGACTCGCTCCATAGGGGGGTCAGAAGTTGCTGGCGGGTTATCAAGAGCCGGTTCATATGATTGGGGGATAGAGATCTCAGGTGCTGGAGTCTGCAGCTCCGGTTCATTGACCTTCGGATCTTCAACTGGCTTGCTCTTCTTAGCCCTCTTGTCGGGTTTTGCTTTTCTGTTGCATGAGTCAAAAAGGTCAGTACAAAGTATAAAAGGATTGTAATGAGTAAAGGATAAGTAAATTGTCATTACCCTAGAGCGGTCTTGAAAGCCGGCATATTGGACTGGATTGAGTCACCGGAAGAATGTGAAGTTTCCTGATAATTTGAATCAGAAGAGTTGAGCGGTTGACGAGTGAGACCCACCAAAGGATAAAAAGAATTTAAGTCAGAGGTGACCTCATTTCGGCGCTTCCTCGGCGTATTCATTAAGCCGTCCGCATACTTGCTGGTCTGGCTCTCATGAATCTGTTGCTTCAAAATAAAGTGAGCATCCAGATGAGCTAAGGGGTGTGAAAATCTTACTTTCCGGGTTAGTCTTTAGATTTTTTGTCTTGGCAAAGTCTCAGAGTCGAAGGAAATAATAGTTACCTCTTCTTTCACTCCCTAACTCGTTCCCGTGTCATCCTGATGATAGTCCGTGTCAATAAGATGGTTTAAAAAAGAGCCAAGAGAGTCAAGGCCTACCCCCGAGTCAGAGGAGTCCTCCAGTTGAAGCAATTCAGAAGCGTTGGGCTTTTTTCCTCTTTTCTTGGTGGCGGCTTTCTTGGCCTTCCTGGCTCTCTTTGCAGCCTCATGGTCATATTCTTTCTTCCAAAACTCATCATTAGCCTGTGAAAATCGGAAAAGATTTGAGTTAAGACAACATCAAAGATAAACTAAATTAACTAAGTTTGGCGGCTTACCCCTGGAGCCGGGTTAGCTTTGCAGAAAGGTCTTAGGCCCACCTTGCCATAGTCTGCTAGGCTTTCATTCAGAAGCGACTTCATCATATCATTGATAAGGTGTTCAGGTAACTCATCGGGGCTGTGGCGCAGAGGATCCTTTGTGTCACCTGTGTAAGTGCACATTAACCCGGAGCGGTAGCTCAACAGGTGATCTACCATGCAACCCAGCACTGGACCAAGTCAATGCCATTTAAGTAGTTCCCCAAAAAGAGCCTTGACTTTAGCAATGGTAGGGGCGAGCTGCTGGCGAGCAGCAGCTGACAACTTGTCTAGGAGAGGATGATTGGACTCGAGGTTCAAGGCACGAAAGTCGGGAAGAGGGTTCTGATACGTCCATTTTGCATCATGCTTTTATATAGATATTTATTGCATTATGGGTTGTTATTACACGTTATGTCACAATACTTATGGCTATTCTCTCTTATTTTACAAGGTTTACATGAAGAGGGAGAATGCCGACAGCTGGGATTCTGGGCTAGAAAGGAGCAAATATTAGAGACCTATTCTGCACAGCTCCAAAAGTCCTGAAACTCCAGAAAGTCATTTTGGGAATTAATAAAAAATATTGAGCGGAAGAAATACCAGAGGGGTCCCCCACCCTAGCCACGAGGGTGGGGCCGCGCCCTACCCCCTGGGCACGCCCCTGCCTCGTGGGCCCCCTGGCAGCCCTCCGGTGGCTATCTTCTGCTATATGAAGTCTTTTACCCTGAAAAAAACCATAAGCAAGCTTACGGGACGAAACTCCGCCGCCACGAGGCGGAACCTTGGCAGAACCAATCTAGGGCTCTAGTGGAGCTGTTCTATCGGGAAACTTCCCTCTCGGAGGGGGAAATCATCACCATCATCATCACGAACGATCCTCTCATCGAGAGGGTGTCAATCTCCATCAACATCTTCACCAGCACCATCTCCTCTCAAACCCTAGTTCATCTCTTGTATCCAATCTTTGTAGCAAAACCTCAGATTGGTACCTGTGGGTTGCTAGTAGAGTTGATTACTCCTTGTAGTTGATGCTAGTTGGTATATTTGGTGGAAGATCATATGTTCAGATCCTTAATGCATATTAATGCCCCTATGATTTTGAACATGAATATGCTTTGTGAGTAGTTACGTTTGTTCCTGAGGACATGGGTGAAGTCCTGCTATTAGTAGTCATGTGAATTTGGTATTCGTTCGATATTTTCATGAGATGTATGTTGTCTCTCCTCTAATGGTGTTATCTGAACGTCGACTACATGACACTTCACCATTATTTGGGCCTAGAGGGAGGCATTGGGAAGTAATAAGTAGATGATGGGTTGCTAGATTGACAGAAGCTTAAACCCTAGTTTATGAGATGGTTAGGTCTACCTTAATACTTCTTTTGTAGTTGCGGATGCTTGCAATAGGGGTTAATCATAAGTGCGATGCTTGTCCAAGAAAGGGCAGTACCCAAGCACCGGTCCACCCTCATATCAAATTATCAAAGTAACGAACGCGAATCATATGAACGTGATGAAAACTAGCTTGACGATAATTCCCATGTGTCCTCGTTAGCGCTTTTCTCTATATAAGAACTTTTCCATGCTTGTACTTTGCTACAAAAAAGATTGGGCCATCCCGCTGCACCTTATTTACTTCCATTGCTTGTTACCCGTTACAAATTATCTTATCACAAAACTATCTGTTACCTATAATTTCAATGTTTGCAGAGAATACCTTACTGAAAACCTCTTGTCATTTCCTTCTGCACCTTGTTGGGTTCGACACTCTTACTTATATAAAGGACTACGATAGATCCCCTACACTTGTGGTTCATGAAGACTCTTTTCTGGCGCCATTGCCGGGGAGTGAAGCGCCTTTGGTAAGTGAACTTGGTAAGGAAACATTTATATAGTGTGCTGAAATTTACTGTCACTTGTTACTATGGAACATAATCCTTTGAGGGGCCTATTCGGGGTATCTTCACCCCGACCAGTAGAGCAAAGAGTTGCTCCTCAACCTACTGAACCTACAGAAAATGTTTACGTTGAAATTCCTTTGGGTGTGGTAGAGAAACTGCTAGCTAATCCCTTTGCAGGAGATGGAACATTGCAACCTAATTTACACCTAATCTATGTGGATGAAGTTTGTGGATTATTTAGGCTTGCAGGTATGCCCGATGATGTTATCAGGAAGAAAGTTTTCCCTTTATCTTTGAAGGGATATGCATTGACATGGTATAGGATATGTGATGATATGGGATCATGGGCTACAAACGATTGAAATTGGAATTCCACTAGAAGTTTTATCCTATGCACATCGCGATCGCAATTATATATATAATTTTTGGCCTCACGAAGGAGAAAGTATCGCTCAAGCTTGGGGGAGGCTTAACTCAATGTTATATTCATGCCCCAATCATGAGCTCTCAAGAGAAATGGTTATTCAGAAATTTTATGCTCGGCTTTATCTCAACAATCGCTCCATGCTCGATACTTCTTGTGTTGGGTCTTTTATGATGAAGACTATTGAATTCAAATGGGATTTATTGGAAAGAATTAAACGCAACTCTGAAGATTGGGATCTAGACGAAGGTAATGAGTCAGGTATAACACCTAAGTTTGATTGTGTTAAATCTTTTATGGATACCGATGCTTTTCGTGGATTTAGCACTAAATATGGACATGACTCTGAGATAGTAGCTTCTTTCTGTGAATCATTTTCTACTCATGTTGATCTCCCTAAGGAAAAGTGGTTTAAATATAATCCTCCCACTGAAGTACAAGTAGTTGCACCTGTTACAGTTAAATAAAAGTCTATCACTTATAATGATCCTATTATTCCTTCCACTTATATTGGGAAACCACCTTTCCCTATTAGGATAAAGGATCATGCTAAAGCATCAACTGTGGTTCGTAAGAGTAATACTAGAACATATACACCACCTGAGCAAATTAAGGTTGAACCTAGTATTGCTATGGTTAAGGATCTCTTGGTTGATGGCACGGCAGGAGCAGGACATAACACATAGAGTTTTCTTTGACGCCTATCTGAAAATTAAGTAAATCTGTAAGGGCTCTGAGGGAGTCCTGGATTAGGGGGTGTCCGAATGGCCGGACTAAGACTTTTGGCCGGACTCCCGGACTATGAAGATACAAGATTGAAGGCTCCGTCCCGTGTCCGGATGGGACTTTCCTTGGCGTGGAAGGCAAGCTTGGCGATACGATATGAAGATCTCCTCCCATTGTAACTGACTCTGTGTAACCCTAGCCCTCTCCGGTGTCTATATAAACCGGAGAGTTTTAGTCCATAGGACGAACAACAATCATACCATAGGCTAGCTTCTAGGATTTAGCCTCTCTGATCTCGTGGTAGATCTACTCTTGTACTACCCATATCATCAATATTAATCAAGCAGGAGTAGGGTTTTACCTCCACCGTGAGGGCCCGAACCTGGGTAAAAACATCGTGTCCCTTGTCTCCTGTTACCATCTGCCTAGACGCACAGTTCGGGACCCCCTACCCGAGATCTGCCGGTTTGACACCGACATTGGTGCTTTCATTGAGAGTTCCTCCGTATCGTCGCCTTCAGGCCCGATGGCTTCTTCACTCGTCAATCGCGATGCGGTCTAGGATGAGACTTTTCTCCCCGGACAGATCTTCGTATTCGGCGGCTTCGCACTGCGGGCCAACTCGTTTGGCCACCTGGAGTAGATCGAAAGCTACGCCCCTGGCCATCAGGTCAGGTTTGGAAGCTTAAACTACACAGCCGACATCCGCGGGGCCTTGATCTTCGACGGATTCGAGCCACGACTGGGCGCGCCGCACTGTCACGATGGGCACGATTTAGCTCTGCCGCCGGACAACGCTCAGAGCGTCAGTCAAGTGTCCGCTCCGACCATTAGCTCGGAGCCCACTGCGCTAGTCGGGGATGGAAGGTTGGACGCCGCCCCGGAAGCTGTAATCTCTACAGCGATAGAGCCAGATACCAGCGTGGTCCTTCGCAAGGCCCGTGACTCCAAGGTGTCGGACTCCGCTCTGGACTCCGTATATCCCGCACCTCTTCCGATCAAGCCCGATTGGGCTCCGGTCATGGAGTTCACCGCCACGGATGTCTTTCAGCACTCGCCTTTTGGCGACATCCTGAATTCACTAAAGTCTCTCTCTTTGTCAAGAGAGCCGTGACCGAACTATGGCCAGCATGGTTGGGATACGGACGATGGAGAAATTTGAGGCCCACCCACCACCCACTTTGTAGCCACTGTCGACGATTTAACCGACATGCTCGACTTTGACTCCGAAGACATCGATGGCATGGACGCCGATGAAGGAGACGATCAAGAACCAGCACCTATAGGGAACTGGAAAGCCACCTCGTCATATGACATATACATGGTGGACACCCCTAAAGCGGGGGATGGCGAGGAAAAAACGGAGGATGATCCCTCCAAGAAGCAACCCAAGCGCCGACGTCAGCGGCGCCGCTCCAAGTCCCGCCAAAGCAAAAACGGCGATTCCGGCACCGGAGATAACAACACGCCGGACAGTGCCGAAGACAACCCCCTCCAGCAGGATTCAGTGCCGGAGGACGAAGGAGCCAGCCCTCATGAGAGAGCGGCCGACAGAGAGGTTGAGGATGACAATTATATGCCTCCCTCCGAAGACGAGGCAAGCCTCGACGACGACGAATTCGTCGTGCCAGAGTATCCCGTCGAACAAGAGCATTTCAAACGCAGGCTTGTGGCCACAGCAAGCAGCCTCAAGAAGAAACAGCAGCAGCTTAGAGCTGACCAAGACTTGCTAGCTGACAGATGGACCGAAGTCCTGGCGGCCGAAGAGTATAAACTAGAACGCCCCTCCAAGAGCTACCCAAAGCACAGGCTGCTACCCCAACTTGAGGAGGAAGCAACTAAACCTACATCACCAGCGTATGATGCGCCCGATCGGCCACCCCGTGGTCGTGATAGAGAGGCCTTCAGGACCTCGATCCAAGCCGCACCCCGGCACCGCTCAAAACATACCAGAGTACGGGGAGACGCAACAGACCTATGAGACATCTTGGAGAATAAGGCAAGGCAAACAAGATCGATCTACGGATCGCATGGGTGCCCTGCTTCACGTGACGCTAACCGTCACGCCGGACATAATAAGTACGGCCCGGCCGAATACAACATACCAAGCTCATCCGAGCTGCATCGTGATATAGCCTAGTACAGGGGCGCTGCACACCCACTATGCTTCACAGACGAAGTAATGGATCATCAAATCCCCGAGGGCTTCAAACCCGTAAACATCGAATCATACGATAGCACAACAGATCCTGCGGTATGGATCAAGGATTATCTCCTTCAGATCCACATGGCCCGTGGTGATGATCTACACGCCATCAAATACCTCCCGCTCAAGCTTAAAGGACCAGCTCGACATTGGCTTAACAGCCTGCCAGCAGAGTCAATTAGTTGTTGGGAGGACCTGGAATCCGCATTCCTTGACAACTTCCAAGGCACTTATGTGCGACCACCAGACGTCGATGACCTAAGCCACATAATCCAGCAGCCAAAGGAATCGTCCACACAATTTTGGACACGGTTCCTAACCAAGAAAAACCAAATAGTCGAATGTCCGGACACCGAGGCCCTTGCAGCCTTCAGGCACAACATCCGAGACGAATGGCTTGCCCAGCACCTAGGACAGGAAAAGCCCAAATCTATAGCAGCCCTCACGACACTCATGACCCGCTTTCGTGCGGGAGAAGACAGCTGGCTAGCTTGTAGCAATAACATAACCAAGAGCCCCGGCAATTCCGATACCAAGGACAACAACGGCAGGTCACGTCGCAACAAGCATAAGCGCCGCATTAACGGCGTCAATACTGAAGATACGGCAGTCAATGCCGGATTCAGAGGCTCTAAACCCGGTCAGCGGAAGAAGCCATTCAAAAGAAACCCTCCGGGCCCATCCAGCTTAGACCGGATACTCGATCGCTCGTGCCAGATACACGACACCCCCGAACAGCCAGCCAATCACACCAACAGGGATTGTTGGGTGTTCAAGCAGGCAGGCAAGTTAAGCGCCGAACCCAGAGACAAGGGGCTACATAGTGATGACAAGGAGGGGCCCCGGCCGCCAAACAACAGAGGACATAAGGGATTCCCCCCGCAAGTTCGGACGGTGAACATGATATACGCAACCCACATCCCCAAAAGGGAGCGGAAGCGTGCTCTCAAGGACGTCTATGCGTTGGAGCCAATCGCCCCAAAGTTCAACCCATGGTCCTCCTGCCCGATCACCTTCGATCGAAGGGACCACCCCACCAGCATCCATCACGGCGGATTCGCCGCATTGGTCCTAGACCCAATTATCGACGGATTTCACCTTACCAGAGTCCTAATGGATGGCGGCGGCAGCCTGAACCTGCTTTATAAGGACACAGTGCGAAAAATGGGCATCGATCCTTCAAGGATTAAACCCACAAAGACAACCTTCAAAGGCGTCATACCAGGTGTAGAGGCCAGCTGCACAGGCTCGGTTACACTCGAAGTGGTCTTCGGATCACCGGATAATTTCTGGAGCGAAGAGTTAATTTTCGACGTAGTCCCATTCCGCAGTGGCTATCACGCCCTGCTTGGACGAACCGCATTTGCAAAATTCAATGCGGTGCCGCACTACGCATATCTCAAGCTCAAGATGCCAGGACCTCGCAGAGTCATCACGATAAACGGAAACACCGAACGCTCTCTCCGAATGGAGGAGCACACGGCGGCCCTCGCGGCGGAAGTACAGAGTAGCCTCTCAAGGCAGTTCTCCAATCCAGATGTCAAACGTCCGGACAACGTCAAGCGAGCCCGAAGTAACCTACAACAAATCCGGCTGGCACGTTCCAAGCAAGCATAGCAGTGCGGCCCCAACCCCAGCCCCCGCCAAATGCTGGTACCACGCGTACATAATTACGCCTTAGAGATACCATGGGCATAAGGGGAGGGGGACAACTACGGCACGCCCAAAACGCGGCTCAACCGCACTAAGGGGCTCCCTATTTCGCCGTTTTCCTTTTTACACACTTTCAGGACCCAACTATTCGGAAGGCCTGTCCGGCAATACACTCGCCGAACACATGATGCAACAGCTAGGGAGAGCGCAAGCCACGTCAAACGTCCAGGTGGTCTCTATAACGAGCTTAATACCTGTTTTACTTAAAATCCCGCAGCTTGCCCCTGGAGGGCAACATGTCAAATACTCCCATCTCTTGCTTATCGCACTTCTTGTATCGTTCTACTTTCGCAGCAGCCCTTTTTTAATAAACAATATATAGCTCTTATCTATTATTGTACTTATCTATTTTTTATATACAAATATGTTCAGTCATGACATTTTGCAACCGTACACTTTGGTACAGACAATAAGCCAGGGGCTTAAAACACCCCATAACATGGTGCGAAAAGACCGAACACTCTCATGAGTGCGGCACCCCGAACTTATAGCACTATATGCATCGGCTCCGAATCATGTCTTTGGTCAATAGTTGGGTTTGCCCGGCTCCCATGTTTTGGTACCTTACGTTCCGCAATGTTGGCTAAGGTAGCGCTAGGAGAACTACTGCGATTGTGCCCCAGTTGAGCTGGGTTAACACCTCAGTAGAGAAAGCTAAAACTGACTGTCGTGATAGTGCGAGAGACCGGTCGCTGTTCGCGAGGTTTTACGAGTCCTTAAATACTTATGCCGCTTAGAGCGAGGAACCGGCCTTATCCGGCCTAGGCGTGGATAGCGCCCCGAACTCGGTCTTCCGAATACTAGGGGCTTCGCCGAAATTTAAAATTACAGAATTCTAAGGCTAAGTGAGAGTGACAAAGCATCATAAGTCCGACGGCCTGGTTCGTTGTGCTGAGCGCCTCCCTAGATGGACCCAAGAATGGGAACAAGAGCGCTCAGGTTTATCCCGAACACCCCAGCACTCGTGGCATGGGGGTCGAAGCCAACGACTTGCATCTCTCAGATTTGATAAACGGCCGCACAGAAGGTAATATTTTAAATTAACAAGCGTTGCTTAACGCATATGAACAAAGTTTCAGCGTACAGGATAACAAATGCGAGTCTACTCAAAAATTACATCTTTGGAGCACTCATCCGCTATATGGCGGGTACCCTTTAGGACGCCATTATAATACATCTCAAGCGTGCGATACTGCTTGCCCGGCGGTGGCACGTCCGTCAGAAGCTTCTCTGCGTCCAGCTTGCCCCAGTGCACCTTCGCACGGGCTAGGGCCCGATGGGCATCTTCAATGCAGACGGAGCGCTTGATGACCTTGATCCACGGACAAGCGTCCACCAGCCGCCGCACCAAACCGAAGTAGCTCCCAGGCATGGCTTCCCCAGGCCATAGCCAAACTACGAGGTCCTTCATGGTCTGTTCGGCCACCTTGTGTAGATCGACCAACTGCTTCAGCTGGTCGCTTAGGGACACTGGATGTCCGGCCTCAGCATATTGGGACCAGAACACCTTCTCCGTCGAGCTCCCCTCTTCGGCTCGATAGAATGCGGCAGCATCAGGCACACTACAGGGCAGATCAGTGAACGCTCCTGGAGAGCTCCGGATTCGGGTAAGTAACAGATAATTTACTTTTATATTCTTGCTTTTCATAAAGAATGCCTTACCCGCCGCTATATTCTTCATCACCTCGATCTCCTGAAGGTCCTTCTGGGCTTCGGCCTTAGCGGTCTTGGCACTCTCAAGAGCCAAGGCAAGCTCGGACTCTTGAGTCTTTGAGTCACGCTCCAAACTCTCGTGTTTTTCCACGAGAGCCTGGAGCTCTTGCCGCACCTCCGCTACCCGCGCCTCCTTCTTCTCTTGCTCGGTGCGCTCCAAGGCCGCACTCTTTTCGGCCTTGGAGACCGCCTCCTTCAGGGTCGCCACCTCGGTCATGGCTCCTGCAACATTTATGTTGGTCCTGTCATTATTTGCAACCAAGTATTTCTGTATAAATTTACAGGTGGTACTATGTACCCTCTTTATCCTTGAGCTGCTTCTTGGCACGATCGAGCTCACTCTCGGACCTCTCGAGGCTTTCCTTCAATGCATTGACCTCCGTAGTCAGTGCAGCAGAGGTCAGCAGCGCAGCCTACACTCCCATATTGACACATTTCTATTAGACTCCTGCGTATATCTTTTTATATCCTCAGCTCGGCTTTTCCTTCCGAACGCCAAACTGAGCATCAGGGGCTACTGTCTATGCGGTAACATTTTTATATGTTTTTGAACACATACCTCAAAGCATGTTAACAGGCTTGTACAGGCTTCTGTCAGCCTGTTCCTGGCGGACTGAACATTCTGAATCACCGCACTCATAACAGTGCGGTGCTCCTCATCGATGGAGGCGCCGTTAAGCACCTCCAGCAAATTGTCCGGCACCTCTGGATGGATGGAGGTCGTCGGCATCGTAGGCTTGCCCTTCTTACAAAGGCGCCGCCTGTCGGACTCTGGAACCATTGATGGTTCAGGAGCAGTGTCCGTCCTGTGACCGGACTTGGATCCCTCCGGGGGTTTACCCCGTCTGGGCCTGGAGTCCGGGAGGTCGCCTTGCGGCGCCCCCGGGACTACCTCCTCCTAGTTTAGTCCCTTTCAGGACTCCACCTCGGCGTCATTCATAGGGAGAGGGGAGGAGGTCGTCGAAAGTGAAACGCTATTCACATCCGACGAACCCAAGGAGCCGCTCGTCGAATCGTCGAGTTGAGCCCTGGGCGGCCTGCATGATCATATACGGCATCAGAAAATGCCATATAATGGAGGGGCGTCGCAAGTTATTCGGATAGACGGACACTTACGATCTTGCCCCTCGATGGCCATTCCTCCCCACCGCCTTCGGCACCGGAGGCATAGTCCGGTAGAAGGGTTTTCCCCTGCTTGGACCCCCCGGTCGCCCTAGTGGGGGTGGCGTTTCTTTTCCTTCCTCCCCCCGTCGGAGAAGGAGATGCTTCTTCTTCCTCCTCCTCGTATTCAGAGGCGGAGGGTGCTTCGGGGTTGTTGGGCGTTGAACCCGACACCCCAGGCGCCGGGAACTCTTGCAAGTCTCCGTCGCCTTCTTCTTGGCCCTCTTGTCCGGTACCACGTGAGGCGCCGGAATCAGCAGCCTTGTCAATTGGGCGTCCGCTGAGTCTTCTGGTAGGGGAGCCAGACAGATCATCTTCCCGGACTTCTTCAGCCAGTCCTGTTAAGGGAAGGGGAGGTTAGATCCCGCATAGAATTAGTCTATGAAAGATAAAGGTCCCGTAAAGGGTAGAATAACTTACCTTGCTGGCCTGGCGCCGCGAGCTGAATGCGCGAACTTCGGTAGCGGATGCGGGTGCCTCAGCACCCTTAAACAGCACCTTCCAGGCATCTTCGTACGAAGTGTCGAAAAGCACGCTCAAGGTTTGGTGCTGTGTCGGATCAAACGCCTACAATTTGAAGGCCCGTTATTGGCATGGGAGGATCCGGCGGATGAGCATGACTTGGACTACGTTGACAAGCTTGAGATTCTTGTTCACCAACTTTTTGACGCAGGTTTGAAGTCCGGTCAGCTCCTCCGAATCCCCCCACGTTAAGCCCGTCTCTTTCCAGGAAGTGAGCCGCGTGGGGAAGCCAGATCGAAACTTGGGGGCCGCCGCCCATTTGGGATCACGCGGCTCGGTGATGTAAAACCACCCCGATTGCCATCCCTTTATTGTCTCCACGAAGGAGCCCTCGAGCCATGGGATGTTGGCCATCCGGCCCACAATAGCACCTCCGCACTCCGCTTGGCGCCCGCCCACTACCTTTGGCTTGACATTAAAGGTCTTCAGCCATAAGCCAAAGTGGGGCTGAATACAAAGGAAGGCCTCGCACACGTCGATAAACGCCGAGATGTTGAGGATGAAGTTCGGGGCCAGATCGTGGAAGTCCAGGCCATAGTAGAACATGAGCCCCCGGACGAACGGGTGAAGAGGAAAACCCATTCCGCGGAGGAAATGGGGGAGAAATACAACCCTCTCATGGGGCCTGGGGGTGGGGATGAGTTGCCCCTCATCTGGAAGCCGGTGGGCGATGTCGTCAGACAAGTATCCGGCTTCCCTCAGTTTCTTGATTTGCCCCTCCGTGACGGAGGAGGCCATCCATCTACCTCGAGCGCGCAGGGACGGATAAGCAGAGGAGGAAGAAGGCGTGAATGGGAAGGGCGGATTCTTATCCCCTTATATGGGCGGCCGAAGCTACGAGCCCCCACCGGCCTAGTAAAACTCGCTTATCTCCCAAGCGCCGTGGTTAATGGCGCGGTTGGGTTACCCACGCCCGTATTGATGAGAATCCCAGAATAAGGGGACACGATCTCTGCTTTGACAGGACCTGCCAGTGAAACCGCCTTGCTAAACGTGCTGAGGTGGAACAGTAAAATGATTCGAATGAAGGCCTAGCCGTGACGTCATGCTACGGAATACGTCAGCAGATCCGGTTGATGCAAATATTATTCTCTCTACGGTGGAATGTGGAACTTATTTTGCAGAGCCGGACACTATCCTGGTGTTCAACATCTTCTATGAAATATTCGGAGGAGTAACCCGCCTTGCAATGCCGAAGACAACTTGCGCGCCGGACTCGTCGTCATTGAAGCATGGTTCAGGGGCTACTGAGCGAGTCCTGGATTAGGGGTTGTCAGGATGGCCGGACTAAGACCTTGGCAGGACTCCCGGACTATGAAGATACAAGATTGAAGGCTCTGTCCCGTCTCCGGACGGGACTTTCCTTGGCATGGAAGGCAAGCTTGGCGATACGATATGAAGATCTCCTCCCATTGTAACCGACTCTGTGTAACCCTATCCCTCTCTGGTGTCTATATAAACCAGAGAGTTTTAGTCCATAGGATGAACAACAATCATACCGTACGCTAGCTTCTATGGTTTAGGCTCTCTGATCTCGTGGTAGATCTACTCTTGTACTACCCATATCATCAATATTAATCAAGCAGGAGTAGGGTTTTACCTCCACAATGAGGGCCCGGACCTGGGTAAAAACATCATGTCCCTTGTCTCCTATTACTATCCGCCAAGACGCACAGTTCGGGACCCCCTACCCGAGATCCACCGGTTTTGACATCGACAGGCTCCTTAGAATTGGAGGATTCTATAAACGCAGGGACAGGAAAAACACAGGAATAGGATAGGAATGCATGTGCAAAACAGAGCATTTGGAAACATAGGATTTCAGTCAAACTGGGTGTTTGGTTCACATGAATTGGAAGAACACAGGAATGGAGAAACGTGGTCAAATTAAAGTCAAACCACATGAAAATGAAACAAATAAGAATCTTATTATGCCAGTAATGCAATTAGTTCTGTTCTTCATGCATATTAATTTGAAAAGGATGTCCAAGTGAATAAAATTCCTACATTTTTTCTTCGAAAGAGACACCAAAGGGAAAAAAATCCTTCAGTTTTGCTTTGCTCCACTCCGTCTAACAGATTTGCATGAATAGTAGTTCCATAGCAAAGGATCCCTGAGGGATAGACATGAATGCAGAGTAACAAAGTGATGCGACGAGTGTACAACCTCTTTGGCATAGCCTTGTGGACCTCAGCATCATTGGGTCGGACGTGGAGGATAGTGATGATGCTGGTATGACTGTCGGAGGCGGGGAAGAAGATCCGAGGCCTCTGGAAACGGCGCCGAGGGTACTGCTCCGTTATGATGGACGGTTTCGTCGTTGGAGCAGCTCCGGTAAGGTGTACGGCGACGAGGCTGAAGCAGGACAAGACAGACAACGTTAATATCAAGTGGGACCCTAATATCATCTGCAATAGATGATGTAAAATACATCACCAAAAAGTGCTAGATGTAAAACGCATCAGCCGTGCCACGGCTGCTCCGACAGATGCTGCAAGTATTGTTCACTCTGAACTTAACTGAAGAAAATGAACTTTACCGTCGAAACTGAATTTTACTGTCGAAACAGATTGAACTAGTAGCAGAGCATTGCAATACATGTTTAGGGAGTTCAAGCACTAGTAGCAGAGAAGCAGTGATCTAAATCAACAGACGCTCGAGCTGGGAATGCACTAGCAGAGAGCAAGTCATGCAGTAGCACCGTGCGCGGGTGCTAAAGCAGCAACTCTTGTAGATACCGGAGGTCGTGCAACAGCAGCAGCATCGCAAGTGAGAGCAAGAGTAGAGCAGCAACACGAACGAAAGCAAGAGCAATGCAGTAGCGTGACCGACAGCAAGAACAGAGCCACACCGCAAGCAAGAGCAGGAGCAGCTGCAGCTAGTGCCGTTGTGGAAGTCGCTGCCGAGGAAGCAACGACATGGGGGAGATACGCCATGGATGATGTGGCCGGCGATGGCACCGCCGATGGAGACCCGCCATGTATGCTCGGTATCTAGCACCGGCAGCCCCGTGAGATCTAATAAAAGATAAAATGTCGCGGTGAGTGCAGAACCTCCTTGGTGGCGCCTAGTTTGCCTCGGCTTCATCGGAGGAATTGGTGAGGGTGCTGCGGTTCTGGTGGGGCAGGTCAAGACGGTGTTGTGGGGATTGAGGTGGTGCAATAGACGAGGCGAACGTCGGGGCAGCTCCTTGGAGGTGGAGGACGGGGCGGCTGATTCGGCGGGACGACGAGGTCGACAATGGATCCTCATCCGGTGCGGTGGATGAGGGACAACGAGCTGTTGCGGTGGACGACGTAGTCGAGGAAGAGTCTCCGGCTGGGGGGCGGTCGGGAGGCCGATGGAGGAGCGTGGGGTTTCGCGGGTTTTGGCGGCCTCGGTGTACGAATGGGGGGGCGAAGGGGGGGGGAGCCAAGCTTAGGTTCGCGCTTGTTCGAAATGTAGGGTAAGTTACCAGCGTACCCCCACCGGTTTTGACACAGTGACGTGGAGCTTCATTTCTGGCTGAGGGGTAGAAGGGGGATTTTGCGTGTCTGGGCTGCGGGGCCGATTTCGGATGAGGAGGGAGTTCTCACGCACGTCAAAATTTCGGTATAACAAGCGCGACGCTGGTTGAAGAGGCGGGAGTTTCAAAGCAGGTGAGACAAAAGATACTCGAGCTTGAAAATTTCGGGATAACAAGGTGCGGATTCCTTGTTCAGCAGAACAAACTTAACATGTAAAAAAACATTTCATACAAGACACAAGAGAGTCATGTCCCCTTTTACTACATTTCTATAGATGCCATTGAAAAAACTACAAGAAAAATGTAAAAAAAATTGGGAGAACAAGATTACCCTACACAGTACCAAATCGATTCGCACTTCCCTCAACAACAACAAAAAACAAATCAATTCCCACTAAAAGAAAGAGTAATGTCCCTTTTTATATGATTAGAAATGCCAGGATCTCGAATTTCAATTTTTTAATTCACGTTATGTTGAATTCGAATATATCGTTACATGACCTTGCGGTTTATAATTGATGTAGTCGTACATTTTGATCTTCCATCATATATGAACATTTTACTCCACCATGTGAACATATATATTGTCGTCTACCATATGGACTAAATATGAATCAATTTTCCTAATTTGAATATGATTGTTGTCAAGTTATACAATAATTTAAATATTATCTTGATAACAAAAAACATGCATATAGTAGTAATCATATTTCACTATGAACTACATGTACCATACTCTCTCCAATTCAAATATTTGTATCCATTTTATGTTGAATTCAAATCAAAGTACATTATTGGTCTAGGTAGCGAGATGTTCGAGATAATTTAAACCCTGTTTTCATATGTATACTTTCTGGCTAAATTGGGACAGGTTTTGGTATAAGCTTCTTGCAAAACCGGAGATTCTCTCAACAAGCCTCGTGGTTCCGAGAGGGAACGTGTCACCTTTGTGTGCGAAACGATATACGCTGCCTCCCCCCTGATTTTCTTTACAGAGGCAACATAGAACTATATGAGTGCCCTGTTAAATTTTGGAATTATTTCGGGTTCGTTTGGCCTCTTTATACATTAATTGAGTTTCTGGACTTTTAATGTGCATAATCTAAATATGAACTGCATGCACATGCTCCGGTGCACCAAAGTTGGTTGAAAAATCACATGTGTGCCCTTCGTTGAATTTCTAGGTCCAATGGAAGAAATGAGAATGAAATTCAAACATCTGGGCGTCGTGACTCGGCCGAGAAAATCGAGAAACTTAGATTTTAAATTCAAGTAAATCCAAAACTCACCTAGAAATCATGAAACTTGGCATGGTGTCATGTCATGGCACTAACATGTTGTGGTAAAAATTGGGCCAATTTGGAAGCTCGTGGTTCTAAGAGGGAACGTGCCACCTTTGATTGTGAAACGATATACGCTCCCCCCCTCTTGAGTTTCTTAACAAAGGCAACATAGAACTACATGAGTACCCTATTAAATTTTGGAATTATTCCGGGTTTGTTTGTGGTTTTTTATACATTAATTGAGTTTCTGATCATTTAATGTGCATAAGTCAAATTTGAACTACAAGCACATGCTCTCGTGCACCAAAGTTGGTTGAAAAATCACATTTGTGTCCTTCGGTGAATTTCTAGGTCCCATGCAAGAAATGAGAATAAAATTCAAACATCTGGGCATCGTGGCTCGGCCGAGAACATTGAGAAACTTGGTTTTAAAATTCTTGTAAATACAAAACACGTCTGAAAATCATGAAACTTGGCATGGGTGTCATGTCATGGTACTACCATGCTGTGGTAAAAAAATTGGCCTAGTAGGAACAGATTTTGGTATAAGCTTCTTGCAAACCGAAGCTTCTCTCAAGAAGGATCATGGTTCTGAGAGGGAACGTGCCACCTTTGAGTGCGAAACGATATATATTGTCCCCCTTGAGTTTATTTACAAGGGAAAGATAGAACTACATGAGTGCCCTGTTAAATTTTTGGAATTATTCCGGCTTCATTTGGCCTTATAATTGAGTTTTTGGTCATTTAATGTGCATAATTCAAATTTGAACTACAAGCACATGCTCCCGTGCACCAAAGTTGGTTGAAAAATCACATTTGTGTCCTCGGGTGAATTTCTAGGTCCCATGCAGAAAATGCGAATAAAATTCAAACATCTGGGCATCGTGGCTCGGTCGAGAACATTGAGAAACTTGGTTTTAAAATCATGAAACTTGGCATGGTGTCATGTCATGGTATTACCATGCTGTGGTAAAAAAAATTGGCCGAATAGGAACGAATTTTGGTATAAGCTTCTTGCAAATTGGAGCTTCTCTCAAGAAGGCTTGTGGTTCTAGGAGGGAACGTGTCACCTTTGTGTGCATAATTCAAATTTGAAATACAAGCACATGTTCCAGTGCACCAAAGTTGGTTGAAAAATCACATGTGTGTCCTCGGGTAAATTTCTAGGTTGCATGCAAGAAATGGGAATGAAATTCAAAATTCTGGGTGTCGTGGCTAGGCTAGAAACATTGAGAAACTTAGTTTTTAATTCCTGTAAATCCAAAACACGCATGAAAATAATGAAACTTGGCTTGGTGCCATGACATGGCACCAACATGCTGTGGTAATTTTGCAGTCCGATTTGCGAAGGCGCACACATTAACAATCAGCAAAGTCATTTTGGAACAAGTGTTGTCACGTTACAAGCGGAAACACAAGTATTATTGAAACCGTGGGCGTTCTATTTACTGTACCATTTACGTGCTGCCACGTGTCCCCATTTTTTATTAGCTAGGTGGCGTTGTACAGGGTAGCTATTTGAGTACGAGAGGCGTGCGATCAGACCCATGCACGTGCTTATTGGGAGGAGAGCCCTTTGACCTCCATCTACCATCCAACTCTCTCCCAAGGTCTCCATTATTGGTGCCCGAGCCTCTATTTAATGGCGTGGCTATGTCTCACTCAACTGAGATTTAAGAGAGAAAAAAGAAAATCTGAAAGCATAGATCTTGATGTAAGATCCGACATACCTATATAGCATCTACTACGACTTATAGCAAGACGGATGAATATATAAGGAGGATTAATTGTCTTACATAATTAGAAAGATAATTAAAACATCCACATGCGGCTATGCCAGAAATACACAAGGGAAAAAGAAGAAGGAAGACACGGATATCTACTTTCTTGATGTGTTGCTGCTGGCTGCGGGCAATAGTCTCTGCGGCGAGCGGCGATGAGCTCTTTCGTGTCCTCAAGACGCTACTTGAGAACATCCACGGATTCCTCCACCAGCATTTAGCGCTCGTTGTGGAGCATGTCATTCTTGTCCATAAGTTTCTTGACGATGACGCCGGTCCTCTTCAACAAGGCACTGGTCTCCTCCTGCTGGTCTGCACTTCGGACGATCTTCGCCCTCAGCAGGTCATGCTCGGCCCGGAGCCTCTCATTGCCCTCCCTTAGTTGCTGGATGACGCTGGTAGCCTGTTCAAACGAGGCTTTCATGTCGTCCTGCAACCTCGCCCAGCCGGAGATCTGATCCATCTGGCTATGGACGATCGCATGCATGCGCCTGTAACAGTCGTCGCCTGCCCGCGAGAAATTTTCCCAGGCCGCCGCGGCGCGGCGGGACATCTCTGCTGCTTCCGCGGCACTGCCGGACCAGTCTGCTGCATCGATGGCACGGCGAGACCTCCGTGCTGCTTCAACGGCGCGGCGGGACATCTATGTTGCTACTTCCGCGCGGCGGGACATGTCGGCTGGTTTCACAGCGAGGCGGGACATCTCTCGTGCTTCCGCTTCCATGCTCGCCTCTCCCTGATGGCAATATCTTGACCCAGAACTCACACTGGCCATGGCAGACTCAAGGGAAGGATGCTGAATGACTTGTTTGTTTTTGTGGACGAGGAGTTGAGAATGAATGTGCAGTCATCTTAGCATACTAGTATTTATAACCGAGTAATAATACGCTCCCAAGTGGGAAACCGTTTAGGTTGTGATCGGTGTGAACAGGTTTGCAATTAAATATAGCATGGTACTAATACGCTCCTAAGTGGGAAACCATTTAGGTTGTGATCGGTGTGAATAGGTTTGCAATTCAATATATCGTGGAGTAATTTGGAATGTGACGAGACGCAAGCTCAAAATTTATTGACGGTTCTAGTTTCGAAGTGCGGCACTATTCCCAGATGGAGTAGTTCTTTTTCTTCTGTTGTGTACGTCCAATAACTGGCACCGTTGTATACATATCTTACGGTTAATGGGGCGTTCGACAGGAATAGCCGTGTAGCGAGCTCTAGGCTAGTCTTTTTTCAGACGCATTAAACCTATCTCTCAGGACTTCTCGCACGCACCATCGTGCCACCCACAAAAATTTGTACTCTGAGTTTAGTATGTTATACCGGAAGAGAAGGTGTGCACGCACACACTCGTCCTCTCACACACGCGTCTGTTTTTTCTTGAAAAGGAGGATGATGAGCCCCGGCCTCTGCATCTGGGAGTCACACACGCATCTGTAGCTACGAACTGTAGTGTTCTAAACCATCCAATTGGCTCTATCATCGATGTACCTATATACTAAAACATGTCTAGATACATCTATATTTTGATAAATGAAAGGCATGTATTGTGTAAGGGAGGGAGTGCTTGTCATCAAAATGGATAAAAAGGGACGTATCTAGAACTAAAATACGTCTACATACATCTCCTTTTATCCATTTTGATGACAAGTAGTACTTCTTACCCAAAGGAACTTTATATCCAACAGACACAAAATATCCGTTCGACTGTTGGAAATTACTGAACTGATGTCGAAGTAATTGCTGCATCGCCACCAAAACCCACCATTTCTTAAGCTAAAGTAGACCGAGGTAATCCCTATATTAGCATATTGCTAAGATAAATAGAAGGCATTGTAGAAACATTTAGGAGGTGAGCTTGTCAATCTAAATGTGGAGGGACACCAGCTTAGCCCCGGCCAGCAGCTTGGGCGGAACTATGAAGAAGGTCAGCTCCTGCACGTCGACATCGCCGAGATCCTTGCTGCTAGTCACCTCCATTTCCACCTTGACGGAGTCAGTCGTGCCTTTGGGCTCCCCCGGCGGGCCGTTCGCCCACAAGTTGGCCACATAGTGCGACAGTGGGGACGCCCCCGCTTTGATGCAGACGACCGACACGGTAATAGGCGCGCCGATGTCGAGCACGCCGCCGACCAAGAAAAACGCGCGGCCGACCTCCTCCACGAGCAGCAAGAGTCGTGGCTTCGACAGTGGCATTTGCAGCTAGAGCACCTTGCCGTACTGGATCCTGTGCGCGGGCATGGGATGCGCGGTGCTGATGTGGTGGTAGAGCGCCGGCGGCAGGCCTTCGTAGCCGCAGACGGGCATGGGGCATTTGCAGCACGCGAGTGGACACACGCTCTGGTGATCGGCGAACTTGTGGTAAGTGACGTAGAGCCCATAGCCTTCGTGCGGGCACTCCACCCTCACCGGCGAAAGGACAGAGTCCACCACCGTATTCCACATGTCGAAGCCACCGTCGCGCTCGCACCTCTAGCACTGCCGCTGGTTCCCGGGGCGCTCGACGCGGTAGTCAGTGCAGGCTAGGTGCCCTCCCTTGCACTACAGAAATCAATCGAACAACACATCAATCAAGAAACCTGCACCTTGCTCAATCAGCCGAACGAACGAGGTGTATTTGAACCTCATACACTGGAGGCGTCAAGGGGCGGAGGCACAAGGGGCAGTGGAGCATGGTGAGGTCCATCGAGACCTTAGTGAGCTCCATCATCGGGTCATGTTCGGTCTGCATGATCTCGCCCTCCTCGTGCACAACCATCTCTCGACTTGGGCCGGGGCATTAGAACGCTTTACCGTCACATATTTTATACTACGTCAAGGTGCATTAAATCAACACATGCAAGTATCAAAAGGAGAGTCACGGCATGCATGCATGCGTTGTAATTAATGCATCGATAAATGCAAATTATTGAAATATATCAAGTGCAGTGCTTTGGCGTGTCGCGTCAACTCGTACATCAATGAGAAGTTTGATTATCCTCTCCCTCGCGGACTTAACTGCACCTGCCTTTGGGTGTATGACAGGTTGGCCATCTACCTGTCGGGCCCACCTGTCATACACGCAAAGGCAGGAGCGTCCCTCCCTCGCCCATGAGCGTGGTGGCTGGCAAGACTAGGAGAAGCTTTTGCTACAGGCTCTCCCTCCCGCACGTGGTGGACATGCATCAGTTTAATCGGTGTCAGATGGCCAGAAGTGTACTATAGTACTCCTCCAGTGCAGTAGTACTCCATCATTGTTCGACTTCCCGAAGAGGCGAAGAGCCGAGCCCAGCCCGGACGCTCGTGTGATAGTTTCATGTGTAGAGTAGTCTAGGATAGCGTGTACCATGCCTGTAAGCTTAAAATCGTTGGGGTCGGCTCCATGCTATGTGGCCGTCTCGAAGTTTTTTTAAAAAATTAAAATAGTCTTCTCGCCCTACCTGTCAGCCTAGTGATTGTAGTTTGCACGCTCATCTGGTCAAGACAGGAATATATATTTTAATTTGTTTTTTCGAAAAGGGGGGACTCCCCGGCCTCTGCATCAGAACGATGCATACGGCCACATATATTTTAATTTGTGGTGGGTAAATGTTAGAGGTTGCAGCAAATATATTGTACACTGCGTGTCTTTCAGCCAAGTTTAGAGGCAAGCATGTGGGGCCAGTGCTATGATGTGTCGCGTCAACTCGTACAAGGAGGAGAAGCTTGATTTTACTATTACACGCCTTCTCCCTCGCCCATGCGCGCGGTTGCTCGCAAACGAGGACAGGCTTTTGCTTAGTAGTACTTGTACAACAAGCTATCCCTCCCGCTCGTGGTGGACGGACATGCAGCAGTGGATTCGACATTGTAGAAGCAGTAGTAGTAACATCATTGTTCGTCTTCTCGAAGAGGCGAAGAGCCAAGCGCAAATCGAACATGGCAATTGCGAACATTGGAGCACGCATATAGCCAGGCTCTTGCATGAGACAAAATTGCTATGTGAGCCCACTATTGTACTAGTACGTACAACTACTTGCTAGTATAGCCCTGTAAACCAGAAAGGAGTATTTTCCCTTCTAGAGATTTCAACAAGTGACTAGACTACACCGAGATGGAGTACAAATGGAGCAAAATGAGTGAATCTGCACCGTAAATAAATACATACTCCCTTTGTCTCATAATGTAAGACGTTTTTTAACACTACACTAGTGGGAAAAAATGTCTTACATTATTGGACGAAGGGAGTAGTTCTATCGTTTTCCTCTCCGCGGTGCACAATATTGAGTATACTAACTAGTCTCTTTTTGACACGCATTTACGTTTTTTTTGACACAGTACAGATGCAAGCGCTCATATACACGCGCATACACTCACCCCTATGGACGCACACACGCACGACACTATCATCTTGAAATTTATGAAGTCACCATAGGCACCTCGTCGTCGACGGGTCCATAGGTGCTTGAATGCCAAGGAGGGAGAGGGTAGCGGTTCCCGAGACGTTGAACAGTCAATGATGCATCCTAAATTACATGCAGAGGGAATTAATTGGAGAAGTAGAATAGAGCCAGCACGATGTGAATGCAACAGAGTTTGGACTCTCATATAAGAAAGGCGCCCCACCACTCCAATCCATCTACTCCCGTGTCTCTGCGCAACACTGCTCACTCTAATCCAAGACCAAGTGACCAGAAGCCACAAGCACCTATGGAGGCGATGGACGCAAGCGGTAGTCGGCTTTCCCAAATCATCCAAGGCACCAGCCTGCGGCCCCGCACCACACAGCATTTCTAGACGATGCTGGCGACCGCTGGCATCATAGCCCTCGCGGACGCCGGCTTCGCCTCTCGCATGGACAACATGATGGTCAACTCCATCCGCAAGTTCACCGCCGTCAAGAAAGCGCCGACGACCTTGCCGTACTGCCCCAACCCGCACGCCCAGGCTCCTCATTGCCTGCCACCCTCATCGGCCTCCACGGTGACGAACTCTTTCAAGCCCTGGTGGCCCTGCAGGTGCCGGAGGTCGCGACAAAGAATGTGCACCTCGAGGTCGCGCTCACCGCACAGCGCCTCGCCATGCAAGAAACCGTCGACCTGCACATCCAGATCTACGAGGAAATCATCTACATAGGCCACTACAAGGCAAGCGAGGACAGAAAGACGTTGGCCTTCTTCTAGAGGCTGGAATATTTTGATGCCATTGTTCAGAAGCACGTCGGCCTGGCCACGAAAGTCGGTGCTACTTAGGCGCCGTTCGGTGGGCCGGTGCCATGAGTTGAGGAGGTGGACGTCGTTGATGGATGCATCTCTTTTTCTTGCCTCCTGTCACCAGCACTGCATCGCCTCGTGGCCTTAATGTTTTATTAGTATAGTACTCCCTCCGTTCCCAAATATAAGTCTTTCTAAAGATTCCAGCAAGTGACTACTACATACGGAGCAAAATGAGTGAATCTACACTCTAAACTATGTCTACATACATCTGTATGCTGTATTCCATTTGAAATAGTATTTAAAAAGGCTTATATTTAGGAACGGAGGGAGTATATGGCATTTTTATTCCAGTCGTAACGTTTTCACAGTGAGGTGGGGCCGTAGTTGTGCAAACCCAGCCCGCCCACCGGGCGTCGGCCGAGTTTAGAATTAGAAGAGAGAAACGAGGGAGGAGAGCTAGCTGTAGCACGGACGCTGTTGTCAGATGGGACTCATGTTTATTGAATAGGAGTACTGAGCACTCGTGCCTCTTTTTTTTAGGGAAAAATTAGTCGTATGTCTAGTACCACTAGTTGGGTGCGTGTGACCTATAGCTGTCATCACTTTAGGTCTCCTTTTCGAACCGCACCTACGCTTCACAGTCCATATTTTTTCACGCATTTATCCTCCTATATGTACTCCTAGGCTATTTCCATGTGCTCCCATTCGCCGACATGTGGGACAGCATCTGGGTCGTAGGGCATGCATGATTCGGAGCATATGCCGGGGTACTTTACATTTCAGACCTCACGAATTACATGCAAACCCCCCGCAGAAGAATAAATAAATGAATGAATTACTACATGAAACCAGATTATTTTCATAGAAACCGGAGCATGTTCATTAAAATTTGTACATAACACATTTATAAAATATGACTGGACCTAAACCAGTCTAAGGGCCTCTTTGATTTTTCCCGCAAAAAAGGGCCTCTTTGATTCGCAGGATACTGGAAACATAGGAATGGGGAAAGTATGATGGCGATGAACCGAGGCGAGGAGAACTCTAACTCTGTTAGAGGTTAGAGCTAGATTCTAACCCTGAACTAACTCTAAACCAAAGAGGTGTATGGATGACAGGGTTAGATTGACAATAAATGCTCTTTCTCAATCATTTGAGTACTTTGGACCCTATTTCCTGCCGGATTTGGTGTGGCCGGCTCTTCCGTGGCCTCCTCCCGCTCACAATTGACATAAACGAACCATCTTTACAAATCAAGCATGCAAAACATGATATTTTTTACTTTGTCCATACAAATGAGATATCCGAATTAAACATACAAGTCGTCAGTCAAGCTTCACAAAGAAAACACTCCATGAAACAAAGCATGAGCTAACTCATCACGGAGGTCATTCACGATAGGGAGGGAGCCCGAAACTCCTCACGCACCAAGGGAGGATCTCGCCATCGTCGCTCTGGAGGAAGGCTCTATAGAGCCCAAGCCCCGGGAACCCCTCCGACGCTGACCCTTGCGAGCTGAGCTCGACACCGGCATTGGTAGCAGGTCCGCTTTCCATCGAGTGGGAACTTAATCTTTGGGCCTCTAGAAATAATGCAAGCCAGTAACTAAAATACCTAGAAAGGTCAACTGAATCTTTGGGCCTCTAGAAATAATGCAAGCCTGAAACTTAAATACGTAGAAAGGTGAACTGAATCTTTGGGCCACTAGAAAGATTAATTACCTCCTCAAGCAGCATCAAACAATTCCATGCGTGCACCACAAAACTATACTAAGTTTGATCAGGATCTACTTTTCCAAATCAGAATTAGCGCTAGAGCAAGCAAGTTCAATGATATGGATGTGGACAGAGAAGGAACAAACAAACTCACCCCTCTCGCGACCTCCCTGGTAGATGCGCCGCCGCCGTGCATGACAGAGGGAGAAAAACGACCGGTGAAGGGGGGGCGGGGCGACCTTCGAAGGCCGGAGGGAGAGGGCGGCCAGAGTAGGGTGGCGGAGGCCGGAAGGAAAGGGCGACCGGAGGAGAGAGAGGGCGAGCGGTGCTTGGGAGGGTGGCCCTATGGGGAATAGAGAGGAGTCGTGCGAGACGGGCAGGGGCGATCTGGTGCGGGCAGGGGAGATTTTTTTAGTTCACTTTTAGTGGGCCCGAGGATAACTAACCCAATTAGAACATCTCCATCGGGCTAGTTTTTTTAGCTGGGTTAGAGCAAACTAGCTCAAACTAACCCCTCTTGTTTCGATAATTTGAGGCTATTTCAAACCAAACTAGCTCTAACTCAGGGATCCAAACAAAGAGGAGTGTTACTATACATGCAACAGTGTGGACCGTAGCACATTGTTTTTTATGGCCATATCACCACAGTGTTTTCTACTGCTGGTTCACTGGGCTACCGTGGTTTGCACTGCTGGTTCATTGGGCTGCCGTGGTTCGCACTGCTGGTTCACTGGGCTGCCGTGGTTCGCACTCCTCCGACCTGAGTAGTAGTAGTACTAGTATATACCACATCATTCTTTGCTCCTTCTTACTACTCCGACATATGGGAGAGTCAGCATCCGAGTCGACGTGTCATGCACCAGATTAGAGCGCGGAACGGAAGGGGGCATCACCCCGGTCGTTGCGCCAGTAATTCATGACTATAGTGACTGGTCATATCACAAGTATTTCCAGCAGTAATGCACCGTCAAATCGCACAGCCCAACCTTTCGAGCAGTATGTTTGAGAACCCGCTACTCGCGCACCCTCCTCGCCTCTTTGTCAAACCTCCTACCCGAAAACTGCCGCGCATACTACCCAGGAAAAGCCCCGCCCTCAACTTTTAACTACGCGAAAATAGTTCGAGCTTGTTCGTTCTATATAAATACAGTACTTACTGTATGTTTATTCACCCGTGGGGTTGTTCAATGAATGATGGGGCGGGGAGCACAAGTGAACAATACGAGTAGTACTAGTAGTAAGTACGAGTCGTACAATAGTCACCTTAAATACAGAGTTTCTTTTCTTTAATGCCACGTAACCAAATTGAAACGCTTGTTGTGGAGAGAAAAAAGATAATCACTCCACTATATATGTACGCAGGGGCCTGAGCGCTTGCTTTACTAGGGTTGTTCTCTTCATTTTCTCATCCTCTCCAGATATAAACAAGACAGCGGTAGCGACATTTTCTCTCTGCTCACCACTGGTCACATATCCGGCCGGATCCCTTCGGCTGGTGTGTGTAGAGGACTAAAAGGTGCATCGTTCACGCGGACATCACTGCCGAGGGAGGAAACCCATAGCTGCCGAAGGGGCCCGATCCTCTGCCCATGCCGTTCTCTCCGACACAGCGTAGGCTCATGAGGTCCTCCGACCCTTCTTCCTCCCTGCCGTATTGTCCGCATATCCGACCTGCCGTCGCCGACATCCCGGCGACCCTCAGGTATAAGTTCTTCGAAAGCGGCCTTGCTCTACTACCCCAGCTCCCCACGTGTCTGCATGTGCATCTCTTTCTACTCCCGTCAGCTCTACCAAGGCCACCTAATTTTTTAGTATATTAGAGGTAAAGCTACTTCATGCATTCGGATCTAGGGCTTTGTTCAAACAACGAAGAAAGGAGGGAAAGTTGTAGCATGAATCTAGGACTTGATTCAAAGAGGAAATAATATGGTGAAAGTAGTAGAGATAGGATACCCAACCGGTCTCTTGGTTGAAAAGGGAAATAATGGGAAAACGTAGTACAAACTGGATAAGGAACAGATCTATTATTGGTTGAAAAAAGGATAGAAAGTGGAGGCTAGTGGACAAGTCAACAAAGTATGTCTAGGATTGGATTTGCTGCCATCACATAGTAAAAGGTCTCCAGGATTAGATTTCCTGCCCTCACATAGTAAAAGGTCTCAGGATTAGATTTGTTGCCCTCACATAGTAAAAGGTCTCCAGGATTAGATTTGCTGCCCTCACATAATAAAAGGTCTCCAGGATTAGATTTGCTTCCCTCACATAGTAAAAGGTCTCCAGGATTAGATTTGCTGCCCTCACATAGTACAAGGTCTCCATGATTAGATTTGCTGCCCTCACATAGTACAAGGTCTCCATGATTAGGTTTGTTGCCCACACATAGCATGAACAAACTTGGCATCACCACTTTATGCCTCCTTGTAGGTACATTGTGCTGATGTGTCCACTGTCCCATATCCTTATACCAACCTTTTGCTGTTGTTAATGTAAGGGCGCATGTAAAAAGAAGCGATCACACTGTTACCTCAGGGACATGTATAACCAGTGTTATTGTTAATCTAATGCCTCCAGTGATAAGATGCAATTAAACTGTGTTACAAATGGCACTCCTGCTATTTTCCCTAGTATGATAAGTAAGTTGCTCCTTTACGCTGCTGAATGTCCTGGTGTCCCCACGGTCCCATGCCCTTAAACCAACTCTTTAGCTGTTGTTGATTTACTGTGTCTGGTAAACAAGCAATGCCACCATTAAAGTAATCCCATATTTGAGGAATCTCATTGTTGATCGTAATGCTTCTGGTAACATGAAGCATTGCTGACGTTTTAAAATTTCTACTGTCCTTGCATGATTGCCATTAACATAATTAAGATGCTTCTTTTCATTTTGTATATGTTTCGTATATTCTTATTGACCAACAACTGTTTACTTTCTATCTTTTTGTGTAGATAGGGATAACCATTTCACCTTGTTGCTATTGTGACCTTTTGGTGAACTGCACAAAACACTCTTTTTTTGGAATGAGTGTCTAGTGCAGTTCAACTAAAATGTCACGTGGGCAACATCTCTCTATTTTGGTGGAACTGCACAAAATGGTGATTGGAGTTTCCAAAATATCCGTCAAGTTCTACTGGTAATCTGGTGCAACATTTTATTATCCTTTGCAAGATGAACCATCACTGTCACCACAATGGCACTTTATTTTAGTGGAACTGCACAAAAGGATAAGAAAATTATAGTTGCACCTTACATGAGCCGGACAGCCAACCTTAATGTTCCTCAATTTTAGTGCAACTACTAAAGAAGAACCTGCCAGCTCACGAGAGCAAGTACTTCTTGCTAACTGAATGATGCAATCTTTGCTTCATTTCAGGTGAGCTGCAGAAAAAGGTGCATGAATTGAATCATGGATCTCCAGGCAGACCTCATCCTAGTGGAGCTGCAGGTTGAGTTCAAGGAGGCCACTATTAAAGTGAAATCATGCTCTTCTTGTTTGTGTTGTGCAAACAGGAATACTCAACTACAGATGTTGTGACGGTCAAGAGCATTCGCCAAGTTCTTCCATTGTATGACATGGCTAGCCAAGATGGATTTAATCCGGATATTCACTTTATCAAAAGGCTCTAATGGATGGTTCTGAATCTTGCAAGCTGGGAATCAGTGAGATGTGTAGGCATCTTTGTTGTACTTATTATTTGGATCTTATTTGTTGGTTCTGAATCTTGCAAGCTGGGAATCAATGAGATGTGTAGGCATCTTTGTTGTACTTATTATTTGGATCTTATTTGTTGGTTCTGAATCTTGCAAGCTGGGAAACACGGCATGATGATGCAGAGGACAACAATCATCACAAACAGTTCAAACTTGGTAGTATTATATTTGTGAAAGTGCGACAAATGTGCTGATCGTGTGCGTCCTGAGAATAATAATTCTAATTGTTGTGCATGTTGATCCTGTGGCACTGATAGAATGAGCCAATGCATTGCTTATTTTAAGTATAAATTTCTATTAAAGCTAATTAAATTTATGTAAACTGACACTAACTCCTCTTATTACAGTACTAATATAGACCCGCTCGTGAATGGACGTGTGGCCGGAGTAGGTTTCTTAATGGAGGCGTTTGAATGCGCCGAGGGTGCATCTTCTACCGGGCGTGTAGCGGACTAATGAGGGGTAGTAACTGTTGTCGCATGTACACACTCAGTTTACTGTTGAATCCAGTTCCCCAAGAGCTGAAAAACGAACTACTGACGCCGTCTACACACTCGTTCACTCGAAGAGACTCCAATGGCGATCCGAAGGGTGAGCCTGCTGGTTATGGACTTCAGCAAGGAGTTCCCCTTTGATTCGCCGTTCAGTCCTATGGCTGCACCAAGTTGAATGTGATGTACACCAATGATCCGGACTCGATGAAGCTCTGCCTCGCCGAGTTCAAGCAGTACCTACAGGACGAGAAAACATAAGGTTGCAGGACTAAACCTTGTGCCCATCCATTCGTCTCCTGACAGGGACCAGCAGATCACCGTCGCCCGGGTATGTGTGCGGGACGAGGTTTTCATCTACCACTTCTGTAGAGCCATCAGAGGTTCTGGAGAATTCGCCCCTTTCATCGTAAGCACCGACTGCACCTTCGCTACGGTGGAGAGAAGGAAGAACGCGAAGATTCGACCATCTGGTGCAACAAGCTTGTCGACATCCAAAAGAAATACAAGATCATCAGCAACGAGCAGCAGAAGGACTCCATGGTTGACCTCGCCGAGACCATCATCGACCCCTGATATGCCAACATGAAAGAAGACAACGATACCAAGGACCTGAACACGTGGGAGGTACCTCTGAATCTAGCCTACAAAACCTACACGGCCAAGGACGCATACGCATGCTATGACATGTACAGGCAGATCTAGGACATGAGGGTGTGTCTGATTCCTGTAATCGACGAGTACACGGACAGCCGCAACGTCATGATCAAGCGTGCCAGGAAGGTCTATAAGTTGTACTTTATCTGTTTATAAGCACCTTTATCATCTGAGTGTTTCATGCATTAGCCTATGTGTCGTAATTATCTATTTTGTCCGAAATATTTCGTTTAAGAACCCATTAACCTGATTGCTTTTTTTAGTGGCTATTTTCTTATGTATGTAACTAGTTCACTTGTCCGTTAAAAAAACTAATTCACTCGGCTGCCATGCTTTGAATGTCCTTCGTGCCAACATACTCCCCTCCTCAGGTGGACCCACCAGGTCTCTGAATTTTCTCCCACTTTCTTTTTCGGTGTAAACTGAGTTTTCTCCCTGTACTTTTCCCTAGAACCA
This sequence comes from Triticum dicoccoides, assembly GCF_002162155.2. Classification (NCBI taxonomy): domain Eukaryota; kingdom Viridiplantae; phylum Streptophyta; class Magnoliopsida; order Poales; family Poaceae; genus Triticum; species Triticum dicoccoides. The sequence continues at coordinate 325,663,270 of NC_041387.1, read as the reverse complement.
AGTCAACTACCCCAAGTACTATTAACTCATCAAATTTAAATGATATTTTATTTTGTAAGTTGAAAGTTCTTACAAAATAATAATAATTGTTTATATATAACTTGGAAAGTTAATCCTAGTGATTGCGTACATAAGCTTGCAAAGATTTTACTGACCAATGCAGTAATAGACGCACAATCATGTATTTATGTTTTTATAACATTTCTCCGTCTAACCCAACATGATATTTTCACCCAGCCCAGCAAGTCTGCGGATTTCGAGAAAAATGCAAATGGGATTTAAACGGGCTGCATAGATGCTACATCATTGTTTCACCCAGCCCACCAAATGGACTAAAAAAACAAATGGACTGTCTGACATGTGGGCGAGTAGGTCGAAGCCTAAGAAGGCGTTGGATTTACATCGAACGACCAGCATTATTCTTCAATCTCTCGTCTTCTTCCCCCAGGCTGCAGGCACCGCCTGCTCTAGCCTTCGGCGTCCAGCGGCGTTGTTTTGCGCTCCTCCGCGAAACGCTACCCCGCCGACGGCCAGGCCATCCCTCCACTTCGCACCTCCTGTTATTCTCTGCCGAGTGTATGCCTACCCCGCACCCGAACCAGTCAAGTTTCCCACTCCTCTCCGTCTGCGACTCCACTGCCGCGTCTTCCCCATCTCAGGGTCGTTCCAGCCAGGGGCCTTGCCGTCGTCCACCGCCTCAGTGCGCTCGGTGCGGCATGGTCAACATACGAGAGTCATCGGAAGAGGACTGTATGTGGAGAGCCTGACGGCTGGGACCCACGAGGTCCATGGTCGCACGCGAGGAAAGTTCCTCCTTATTACGCACTGTACGTGGACTGTACGTGGGAAGGGCTTCTGTATTTCACGAAAAAAACGTTCCCCACGCTGATAGGTCGGACCCACCAGCTATATCTTCGCACGCAAGGAAGTGCCTCCTTATTACGCACAAAAAGATGAATACCCCCTGGTAGCTGGGACCCACCATAGTGGGTGGCTGACTTGTGGGCCTACTAAGTTGACGGGGACGGAGGGCTTTGTCACCTTAGTCAATATGAACGATTCTAGCTCCAGTGACCGTACGATGTCCATCCAACGGCCATAGTGCTTCTTCAACATGTGGTCTTTTTGCTCCAGCCGCCCAAAGCAGCGCCGGTCGTGTCGCGTGCTCCTGCCTCTCGTGGCCTGCTGTGATGCAGCGGAGGCCTCACTGCCCCCTTCTACTTCCACCGCTAGCCCAGAGTATCCCTCTACTCACCCACACTGTAACGCCTGGGTAATCAAGCTTCAGTAACCCTTTGGTATGATGCCATGTCACCACGATTACCGTTTCTAATCTCGTGTTAGTTCAGAACCGATCCAAACTCCAATTCGAATTAAAGTCAAACAATAAAAGTTTTAAATTCTCAAAACTAAAATGTTCTTACTGTGACAAATAAATCATGAATAGTATTGGTGGAGAAACAACATTTTTATAAAATAATTAATTAATCTAAAGTGATTAAAACAGCAACAAAAACAATTAAGTGAATACCTTTTTGAATTAATAAAATTCTCAACTAATTTATTTTGGGGTAAAACATTTATGGCAGTGGTTGGTTCTCAAACATTAATTTAGGAGTTGTTATCATTTTTTTCTAAACTAAAAATAATGTGTATCTAAAATAAAGCAGAACAGAAAAACAAAAATAAAAAGAAGAAAAGAAACGAGAACAAAAAAAGAGAGGAAAAGACCCCTCCCCCCCCCCGCCCCCGCTGGGCCTCGGCCCAGCTAGCCTCTGGGCCAACCAAGTTGGCCCAACCGCGCACACATAACCCCCTCCCCTCTCCAAAC
>NC_041387.1:325533856-325661057 GCF_002162155.2 Triticum dicoccoides | reverse complement strand
TCGCTACCTCCTCGAGCCCACTGCCTTCCCCCTGCAACTCCCCTGTGAGCAAACCCCCCTCCGTTTCTTTCCCTCCTCCCTGTTTCATCCCGTTCGCCCCGCAGAAGCGCTCGACCTTGCCGACTCCGGCCGCTGCTCACTCCCCTGCCACCTAGCACCGGCGCTCATCGGGATTGCCCTCCCGTATGCACCGCTCCTACCGCTGCTCCCACCATCGAGCCACCCTAGCGCACTCCGGCGAGCCTCCCTGGTCGCCCCGGTCCATGCTATGCACGCTCCCCCCACGTGCCGCTCGTGCTACGCCTTCCCCCGCTGCCGCCTTCCCCACGGCTGCTGTTGTCCACCCTTGGCCTCGCCTCCGGCGCCACGCCGGCGACCCCGCGATCGGATGGCGACGGCCTCCGCCCGACGCCCTCACCCGTTTCCCGCACACCCGCTAGGCCTCTGGCCACTGACTGCTGGGGCACAGCCCCAGTAAAAATGAAAACGAATTAAAACAATAATAGTAAAATTAATTAGTTAATTAATTGGTGAACTAATTAACTTAATTAAAACTAGTAAATTAACCTAATCAATTAGATTAGTTAATTAATCTGTTAGATTAGTTAACCGCCTATGATAGGCGGGACCCACACGTCAGTTTGACACAATCAACGCCTGTTCGAAGTAACTAGATAAATAAATTCAGAAAATGATTAAAATTTTAGAAAAACATAAAAAATAAGCCGTAGCTCAGATGAAAATGTTTTCTACATGAAAGTTGCTCAGAACGACGAGACGAATCCGGGTACGCAGCCCGTTCGTCCGCCACGCATCCCTAGCATAGAGAACACGCAACTTTACCCCTTCGGATCACCTGTCCGAAAACGCAAAACATCGGGGATACTTTCACGGTTGTGTCCCCCTCTGGCAGGTATCACCTGCTACCGCGTTAGGGCACACCAAGCATCACTCATTGTCATGTCATGCATCATCATGCTTATGTTTGCATTGTATTTATTGTTCCTTCCCCCTCTTCTCTCCGGTAGACTACGAGACCGATGCTGCTGCTGCCCCGTTCGACTACGGAGTTGACGACCCCTCCTTGCGAGAGCAACCAGGCAAGGCCCCTCCCCCCCCCTTGATCACCAGATATCGCCTATTCCTTCTCCCTACTTCTTGTACTAGAGTAGTGTAGCATGTTACTGCTTTCGGTTAATCTTATTCTGATACATAGCTTATCATTGTTGCTACAGTTGTTATCCTTACCTGCAATCCTAAATGCCTAGTATAGGATGCTAGTATTCCATCAGTGGCCCTACACTCTTGTCCATCTGCCATGCTATACTACTGGGCCGTGATCACTTTGGTAGGTGATCACGGGCATATGATATATACTTTATACTGTTACATTACTTATGATACTGTTCGGAGATGGGGGCTGAAGCGGCAGGTGGCTCCATCCCGGTAGAGGTTGGCCTGGGTTCCCGACGGCCCCCGACTGTTACTTTGTGGCGGAGCGACAGGGCAGGTTGACACCACCTAGGCGAGAGGTGGGCCTGGCCCTGGTCGGCGTTCGCGGTTACTTCGTAATAACACGCTTAACGAGATCTTGGTATTTGATCTGAGTCTGGCCACTGGCCTATACGCACTAACCAACTACACGGGAACAGTTATGGGCACTCGATGTCGTGGTATCATCTGAAGCCTTCATGACGTTAGCGACCGAGCGGCGCCCGCCGGAGGACCATAAGCCTGCTCTTGTATTAAGGGGGCTAGGTCTGCTTCCGGACGCGTACGCAACGTGCAGGTGTGCAATGGGCGATGGGCCCAGACCCTTGTGCGCATAGGATTTAGACCGGCGTGCTGACCTCTCTGTTGTGCCTAGGTGGGGCTGTGATGTGTTGATCTTCCGAGGCCGGGCATGACCTAGGAAAGTGTGTCTGGCCAAAGGGGGTCGAGCATGTTGGGTTATGTGGTGCACCCTTGCAGGGAAGTTGATCTATTCGAATAGCCGTGTCCCTCGGTAAAAGGACGACCTGGAGTTGTACCTTGACCTTATGACAACTAGAACCACGTACTTAATAAAACACACCCAGACAAGTTCCAGAGACAACCCGGTGATCGCTTTCCCACAGGGCGACGAGGGGAGGATCGACGGGTAGGATTATGCTATGTGATGCTACTTGGAGGACTTCAATCTACTCTCTTCTACATGCTGCAAGATGGAGGCTGCCAGAAGCATAGTCTTCGATAGGACTTGCTATCCCCCTCTTATTCTGGCATTCTGTAGTTCAGTCCATCGATATTGCCTCTTTACACATATACCCATGCATATGTAGTGTAGTTCCTTACTTGCGAGTACTTTGGATGAGTACTCACGGTTGCTTCGTTCCCATTTTTCCCCTTTTTTCCTCTTCTTCTCGGATGCCGCAACCAGACGTTGGAGCCCAGGATACGGACGCCACCATCGACGAGGACTCCTACTACACTGGAGGTGCCTACTACTACGTGCAGGCCGCTGACGACGACCAGGAGTAGTTAGGAGGATCCCAGGCAGGAGGCCGGCGCCTCTTTCGATATGTATCACAGTTTCTGCTAGCCATCTTATGGAAACTTGTTTAACTTATGTTTGTACTCAGATATTGTTGCTTCCGCTGACTCATCTATGATCGAGCACTTGTATTTGAGTCCTCGAGGCCCCTGGCTTGTAATATGATGCTTGTATGACTAATTTTACTTTTAGAGTTGTGTTGTGATATCTTCCCGTGAGTCCTTGATCTTGATCGTACACATTTGTGTGCATGATTAGTGTACGATTGAATCGGGGGCGTCACGCACACCCCCTGTTATTTTGTGGCGACGGCAGCCTCATGCCGCAGCGGAATCGGTGAACCCTCGTACTCCTCTCTGCATGGGCATCCACTGCCGCATCTTCCCTGGCTCCGCGTCATCCCCTTCCTAGGTCTCCTCGTCGTCCACCGCCTTGGTGCTCTCGGCACGGCGTGGTTAATGTGGTCAACGACCGACTTCCATCGGAAGAGTACTATATGTGGAGAGGCTGACAGCTAGGTCCATGGCCGCAGCTGGGTCCACGGCCGCAGCCCAGTTTTTTTGTGATTTGCCAAGTAAGTCGCTTCGTCAGGCCTGTTGGGCTGCAAATCTTTCAAGGTGAGGAGAGCTTCATTCGACTGGTAGAGAAAATGGCCTATCAGTAAAGAGAAATGGGTTGTACATTTTTAGAACACATCAAACCGGCAATTAGTTTCAAATTTCTTTTTTTTATTTCGAGATTTTAAATTGCATTTATTTTTATGCGTGGACAATTTGTTGGATTTTATATTGATATAAATTTATTTTTAAAATGATTTTGAATGTGACTCGAAATTTCGGGATTAAAAACAGTTTAGACCGCACCAAAATATGCAAAATTTTGTATAATTTTTCAATCATGGCCACAGTATGGGCTGTAATGCTCACAAAAGAATATGGGCTCCAAAAAAAACCTTAAGAATTAGCAAATGGGCTATAAATTATTAGAAATAATGGCAGATGGGTTGTATGCTGTTTTTCACTGATTTGAGGCTTTCCTAAAAAAAAGGTTGACGCACAAGAAGTGACTGTTGGATTTCCATCCAACGGCCGTCGTTCTTCTGCAATCTCTGCTCTTCCTGCTCCAACCGCTCAAACAAGCGCCGGCGGGACTGCCTGCTCACTCCTCCCTACGGCCGGCTGTGCTGCCGCACAGGCCTCATCACCCCACTGTACTACCATCGCTGGCCTAGCCATGCCTCTAGTCACCCACACCTGCTATTATTCTCCGGCGACGGCAGACGAACCAGTAAACCCTCGTACAGTCGTACTCCCCTCCGCGTGGGAAACAACTACCGAGTCTTCCCTGCCTCCATGTCGTTCCCTTCCTAGGCGTCACCATCGTCGACCGCCCTGGTGCTCACGACGCGGCCTGGTCAATGTGGTCAACGACGGACATGCATATGAAGTGGACTGTACGTGGAGAGGCTGACAGCTAGGTCCACGGCCGCATGCAAGGAAATGCCTCCTTATTACGCGCAAAATAATGATTCCTCCACCTGACATCTTGGACCCACCGAAAGGGCCTCTATATTTAGCAAAAAAACGTGACCGCCGCTCACAGCTTGGACCCACCAGCTATATCTTCGCATGCAAGGAAGTGCCTCCTTATTATGCACAAAAAAATGAATACAACACCTACTAGCTGGGACCTAGTATAGTGGCAGGCTGACTTGTGGGCCTGCTAAGTTGACGGGGACGGAGGGCTTTGTCAACTTAGTCAATATGCACGATTCTAGCTCCAGTGACCGTACGATGTCCATCCAACGGCCGTAGTGCTTCTTCAACCTCTGGTCTTCTTGCTCCAGCCGCCCAATCCAGCTCCGGTCGTGCCTCGTGCTCCTGCCTCTCGTGGCCGGTTGCGATATGGCAGAGGCCTCACCGCCCCCTACTACTCCCACCGGTGGCCAGGCCATCCCTCTACTCACCCACACCCCCTGTTATTCTGCGGCGATGGCAGCCTCACACCGCAGCGAACCAATGAACCCTCATAATCCTCTACACGTGGGCATCCACTGCCGTGTCTTCCCCGGCTCCGTGTCGTCCCATTCCTAGGCCTTGTCGTCGTCCACCGCCCTGGTGCTCTCGGCGCGGCGTGGTCAAGGTGGTCAAGGAACGGCTTCCAGCGGACGTGGACTGTACGTGGAGAGGCTGACAGCTGGGTCCACGGCCGCAGCAAGGAAGTGCCTCCTTATTACGCGCAAAATAATTATTCCTCCACCTAACAGCGGGGACCCACCGGACGGACCACCGTATTTCGCGAAAAAAACATTACCCCCCTGACTTCTGGGACCTACCAGCTACATCTTCGCACGCAAGGAAGTGCCTCCATATTACGGGCAAAAAAATGATTCACCCCCTATCTGTTGGGACGCACCAGCTACATCTTCGCACGCAAGGTAGTGCGTCCGGGCAAAAAAAACGATTCGCCCCCCTGACTGCTGGGACCCACCAGCTACATCTTCGCACGCAAGGAAGTGCCTGACAATCAGGACACACCTGGTCGAAGGGTACGTAGAGTTGTCATTCTGGTCGCGAACGTGTACATACATACTGGTCGATGTAGAGGCGTGCCCGTGCCGTAGTAGAGGTGCGCATGTAGCATGTACACGTATGTACAATGGCCAGGGTGCAAGAAAGAAAATACAGCCACGTACGTACATACGAGCAGGGTCTCGAATGCCTACTCGCGCATACGTACGGCCAGGGCTCGTGTACATGGCTGGGTCAGAAGGTAGAAACCACATCGTCGTCGTGTTCATGGGGAGGCAACAGAATGCGTCATGTTCATGGGGAGGCAACGGAATGCGTCGTGTTCATCGGGAGTCAACGAAACGCGTGGGAGTCAACCGGCTTGGACTGAACAGGCGATGGAAACGAGGCCTGGCGTACCGCAGAACGAAGGAAACGGCCTTGTGTTCGACTGGCCACGTTCGAAACGGGATCCTGTTCATCGGGAGGGGTCTGGCTTACTGCAAAACGGAGGAAACGGACCTCCTACAGTCGAAACAGGGGTCCTGTTAATCGGGAGGGGTGTGGCGTACCGCAAAACGGACGAAACGGACTTGTGTTAAAGCGCTACGATCGAAACGGGGGTCCTGTTCATAGGGAGGGGTGTGGCGTACCGCAAAACGGGAATCCACGGGATACTCTTCATCTCCACTGTCGACCTCCTCTAGCCTCCACGGGCTACCATCGACCTCCTCCAGCCTCCACGGGCTCCTGTTCATCCAGCCTCCACCGTGCGCTACTCCAGCGACTACTGTTCAACCACCCCTCCATGGGCACTCCTCCACCGTCTACTGTTCATCCAACCATCCACGGGGTCGTCCTGTTCATCCAGCCCTCCACGGGGTCCTGTTCATCTAGCCCCAACCAGCTCTATCGATCGGGGTCCTGTTCATCCAGAGGCAATGTCACGGGGTCCTGTCCATCCACCCACACCACTCACTGTTCATCCAACCCTCCCCCCCGCAAAGTTCGCTGTTCATCCAGAGGCAGCATCGATCAGCTTCAGTTAGCAGCAGTAGCGAAGGAATCGCTCGATCGGGTTCAGTTAACAGCCATCGATCGATCGCTCGGGTTCAGTAACACGTAGCCTGCAGTGCAATCGCTTGGGTTCAGTTAGTGCCCAACGCCTCGCTCGGGTTTAGTTAGAGCCAACGCCTCGCACACATGCGCGTACGTGTACAAGAGAAACGCGCATCGCTCGGCCCCCGACCACCCACTGTAACCGGGAACTCCTCGAAATTTTCCAAGCCCTTGCTTCTACCACGGTTTTTTCCGTCATGGACGGCCCAGAGAATGTCATGCAGCTGCGTCTCCAGCCCACCCAGGACGAAAAGCCCATTTTCTGTGATGATTTTTTGTCATAGAAGTAGGAGCCCACCACATCTATGATGATACTGGGTTTTGTCACAATTATCTTCATAGAAGTGTCATAAGTATGAAAAAAAAAATTTGTTCGGCCCAAAATGTCACGGATGTGTCTTTTTTTGTAGTGTCTGGGATGACCCACATCGTTATAAAGTACGAGTAGATGGTGTTATTAGACGTTTTGTACCTGAGCATGAACAGGAGCAGATCCTACGCAAGTGTCACTCCGAGGCATATGGAGGACACCATGCTGGAGATAAACTGCACACAAGGTATTGCAATCTGCTTTTTATTGGCCTACTCTCTTCAAAGATGCCTGTAAGTTTGTCTTGTCTTGTGATAAATGTCAAAGAATTGGTAATATTAGTAGACGTCAAGAAATGCCTATGAATTATTCTCTTGTTATTGAACCATTTGATGTTTGGGTCTTTGATTATATGGGACCTTTTCCTGTCTCTAATGCGTATACAAATATTTTAGTTGTTGTTGATTATGTTACTAAGTGGGTAGAAGCTATTCCAACTAGTAGTGCTGATCATAACACCTCTATTAAGATGCTTAAAGAAGTTATTTTTCCGAGGTTTGGTGTCCCTAGATACTTAATGACTGATGGTGGTTCACATTTTATTCATGGTGCTTTTCGTAAAGTGCTTGCTAAGTATGATGTTAATCATAGAATTGCATCTCCCTATAACCCACAGTCTAGTGGCCAAGTAGAATTGAGTAATAGAGAGCTCAAATTAATTTTGCAAAAGACTGTTAATAGATCTAGAATTAATTGGTCCAAGAAACTTGATGATGCATTATGGGCTTATAGAACTGCATATAAGAATCCTATGGGTATGTCTCCATATAAAATGGTTTATGGAAAAGCATGTCACTTACCTCTTAAACTAGAACATAAGGCATATTGGGCTATTAAAGAGCTCAATTATGATTTCAAACTTGCCGGTGAGAAGAGGTTATTTGACATTAGCTCACTTGATGAATGGAGAACCCAGGCCTATGAGAATGTCCAACTGTTTAAGGAAAAAGTTAAAAGATGGCATGACAAAAGGATACAAAAGCGTGAGTTTAACGTAGGTGATTATGTTTTGCTTTTCAACTCTCGTTTAAGATTTTTGCAGGAGAACTTCTCTCTAAATGGGATGGCCCTTACGTTATTGAGGAGGTCTATCGTTCTGGTGCCATAAAAATAAACAACTTTGAAGGCACAAGTCCGAAGGTGGTGAACGGTCAAAGAATCAAACATTATATCTCAGGTAATCCAATAAATGTTGAAACTAATGTTATAGAAACCGTAACCCCGGAGGAATACATAAGGGACACTTTCCGAAATGTTTCAGACTCCGAAAAGGAATAGGTATTTGGTACGGTAAGTAAACTGACTCCAAAACAATTCTAATAGCAATTTTTCTCCGTTTTGGAATATGTAAGAAAATAGGAAAATAAGAAGTAGTCCGGGAAGGACACGAGGCATCCACGAGGGTGGAGGGCGCGCCCTACCCCCCTGGGCGCGCCCCCTGCTTTGTGGGCACCTCGTGTGCTCTCCAGACTCCGTTTTCTTGCACGATACTTCTTTTGGTTGGGAAAAATCCAGTATATAATCTCCCGAAGGTTTTGACCATCGTATCACGCAAATATCCTCTGTCTTTGTTTCGAGCTATTTTCTGTCAGATTTGTCATGGCCAGGTATCATGACGTCACCCTCCTCCAACAATGAAGACAAGGACGCTTGGCTATTGAAGATAGAGCTGAAGAGAGAAGAACCCGGGGAGATCAACCAGGATGATGGGATCAAGAAGATCATGGAGGAACAAGTTCCTGCGGCAGAAGAAGAAGACATTCTTCAACCTCCTCCCAACCTCTTTACCCTAACTGAGATTGAAGATTTCAAGATGATTGAGTTAGCTCACATACAAAACAAATATCTCACACAGGAAAATGTTTTGTTGAAGGATCATATCGTCGCACTCAAGGGCATTATCCGCAAATTGGAAGAGCTCCGACGATCGATGTGTGACTATCCATCATCATCACCACCTTTTTCACCAGCAAAGGAGACATAATCACACAGGTATGGGCACTCCCCTTGGCAACTGCCAAGCTTGGGGGAGGTGCCCCTATATCGTATCAGCATCACACTCCTATCTTTACCGTTTTTCTCAGTTTGATCCTATAGTAATATCTTGATCTAGATAAAGTTTTGGCATGAATTAGTTTTGAGTTTTTCCTTATGCTTCCCCTATGTAATCGACTCCGTGAGCTATGTATAATAAAGATTAGTGTTGAGTCAATGGCTTTGCTATTTTACTATGATCTTGAGGAAATAAAAGAATAGAAATAAAAGAGACCATATTGATCTTATGGATAGTAATTACTTCACATATAATGAGTATGATGATTAAAAGTTGTTGAGAGTTGGCAAACATAGATTTGTTCATTGTTGCAATTAATAGGAAGTAATAAAGAAAGAGATGTTCTCACATATAAATATACTATCTTGGACATCTTTTATGATTGTGAGCACTCATTAAACTATGACATGCTAAAGAGTTGATGTTGGACAAGGAAGACAATGTAATGGGTTATGTTTTATCACATCTTAGTTAAAGTATATTGTCATGGATCATCCAACATGTTGAGCTTGCCTTTCCCCCTCATGCTAGCCAAATTCCTTGCACCATGTAGAGATACTACTTGTGCTTCCAAATATCCTTAAACCCAGTTTTGCCACGAGAGTCCAGCATACCTACCAATGGATTGAGTAAGATCCTTCAAGTAAGTTGTCATGTTGCATGCAATAAAAATTGCTCTCTAAATATGTATGACTTATTAGTGTGGAGAAAATAAGCTTCATATGATCATGTGATATGGAAGAAATAAAAGCGACGGACTGCATAACAAAGGTCTGTATCACAAGTGGCAATATAAAGTGACGTTCTTTTGCACTAAGATTTCATGCATCCAACCATAAAAGCAGATGACAAACTCTGCTTCCCTCTGCGAAGGGCCTATCTTTTACTTTCTGTCTCACATTAAGAGTCATGGTGATCATCACCTTTCCTTTTTATATTTTATCCTTTGGCAAGCACCTCATATTGGAATGATCCTGATATATATATCCAATTGGATGTAAGTTAGCATGAACTATTATTGTTGACATTACCCTTGAGGTAAAAGGTTGGGAGACAATACTATAAGCCCCTATCTTTCTCTATGTCCGATTAAAACTCCATAACCATAAGTATTGCGTGAGTGTTAGCAATTGTGAAAGACCAAAAGATAGTTGAGTATGTGGACTTGCTGAAAAGCTCTTATATTGACTCTTTCCGATGTTATGATAAATTGCAATTGCTTCAATGTCCGAGATCATAGTTTGTTGGTTCTCAATGAAGTTTCTGACTCATACTTTACATTGTGAATGGATTGTTACTTTAGCATAAGAAATCATATGACAAAATATACATATGTTGCTATTATAAGAATGATCATGATGCTCTCATGTCCGTATTTTATTTCTGTCGACACCTCTATCTCTAAACATGTGGACTTTTTTTTGATATCGGCTTTCGCTTGAGGACAAGCGAGGTCTAAGCTTGGGGCGGTTGATACGTCCATTTTGCATCATGATTTTATATCAATATTTATTGCATTATGGTATGTTATTACATGTTATGTCACAATACTTATGGCTATTCTCTCTTATTTTACAAGGTTTACATGAAGAGGGAGAATGCCGGCAGCTGGGATTCTGGGCCGGAAAGGAGCAAATATTAGAGACCTATTCCGCACAGCTCGAAAAGTCCCGAAACTCCACGAAAGTCATTTTGGGAATTAATAAAAAATATTGAGCAGAAGAAATACCGGAGGGCGCCCACACCATGGCCACGAGGGTGGGGGGCGCGCCCTACCCCCTAGGCACGCCCCTACCTTGCGGGCCCCCTGGTAGCCCTTCGGTGGCCATCTTCTACTATATGAAGTCATTTACCCTGAAAAAATAATAAGCAAGCTTATGGGACGAAACTCCACCACCATGAGGCGGAACCTTGGCGGAACCAATCTAGGTCTCTGGCAGAGCTGTTCTGCCGGGGAAACTTCCGTCCGGGAGGGGGAAATCATCACCAACGTCATCACCAATGATCCTCTCATCGGGACGGGGTCAATCTCCATCAACATCTTCACCAGCACCATCTCCTCTCAAACCCTAGTTCATCTCTTGTATCCAGTCTTTGTACCAAAACCTCAGATTGGTACCTGTGGGTTGCTAGTAGTGTTGATTACTCCATGTAGTTGATGCTAGTTGATTTATTTGGTGGAAGATCATATGTTCAGATCCTTAATGCATATTAGCACCCCTCTGATTATGAACATGAATATGCTTTGTGAGTAGTTACGTTTGTTCCTGAGGACATGGGTGAAGTCTTGCTATTAGTAGTCATGTGAATTTGGTATTCGTTCGATATTTTGATGAGATGTATGTTATCTCTCCTCTAGTGGTGTTATGTGAACATCGACTACATGACACTTCACCATTATTTGGGCCTAGAGGAAGGCATTGGGAAGTAATAAGTAGATGATGGGTTGCTAGAGTGATAGAAGCTTAAACCCTAGTTCATGTGTTGGTTTGTAAGGGGCTGATTTGGATTCACTTTGTTTCATGCTATGGTTAGGTTTACCTTATTACTTCTTTTTTAGTTGCGGATGCTTGCAATAGGGGTTAATCATAAGTGGGATGCTTGTCCAAGAAAGGGCAATACCCAAGCACCAGTCCACCCACATATAAAATTATCAAAGTAACGAACGCGAATCATATGAACGTGATGAAAACTAGCTTGACGATAATTACCATGTATCCTCGGGAACGCTTTTCTCTATATAAGAACTTGTCCAGGCTTGTCCTTTGCTATAAAAAGGATTGGGCCATTTTGATGCACCTTATTTACTTTCATTGCTTGTTACCCGTTACAAATTATCTTATCACAAAACTATCTGTTACCTATAATTTCAGTGCTTGCAGAGAATACCTTACTGGAAACCGCTTGCCATTTCCTTCTACTCCTCGTTGGATTCGACACTCTTACTTATCAAAAGGATTTCGATAGATCCCCTAAACTTGTGGTTCATCAGGTTCTCATCAGCCGGAGAAGTATTTTGGCAGTAGAACCATGTCTGGTTCCAGTCCTTGGGTGACTTGGTGGTTGCGCATAAGGAAAAATGGCGTCTCTCCATCGTTGGATTGAGACCCCCTGCCAAGTTCTAAGCTAGGTCTGTTGGAGTATTCATTCTGGCGGTTCAAGTAAAAGTATTCTCTGAAAAGTTCCAAGGTGGGCTCTTCTTCAAGATACACCTCACAGAACACTTGAAAGTTGCATATGTTCGACACAGAATTGGGTCTGGTGTCTTGAGGATGGAGGTCAAAAAAGTGCAGAACGTCTATGAAGAACTTAGAGCCGGGTGGCGAGAAGCCCCGGTTCATGTGATCAGTGAAAACTAGCGGCAGAGGATCACGAGAGGAGGAAGACAATGGAAAAGGGGAAGAATGAGAAGAAGACCAGTCGTGGCTATTTATAAGGAAATACTGATAAGTGGGCACGAAAAATGAGGAGGCCGAAAGATCGTTATCCAGTTGCCCAGACGCTTCGATTCTCGGGACGGTTATTAAGATAAGGATCCATTGAGATATGTTGGACAAAGTGTGAATTAATGGCACGTGACATCATGGCGGGTTATCACAAATCCAGAAGATGACGTCATGGCGGGTTATAAACAATCGTACAAATGAAGAGCAGAAGGTTTCTTCAAATGTTCAGGATTGACATGAACCAGTTCAAATCAATCTGGGGTCTAATGTTGGGGATATAACTATTAGTATAACCTGCCCAGGAGGGGCCGGGTTATACCTATGACGATTCACCATATGAAGCCCACAACGATATTTGAAGATGGTGGTTCAGTTAAGGGCCCAAGGCCCGAAGGCAACTTAAGGCCCGTAGAGATAAACCGCCATATTTGTATGACTTGTATTGCAAGGCAAGAATAGACAGTCACCGAGCCGGACACTGTTTATGAGCCAGCCGAGACTCTGTGAGCTGCTGGGCATCGACCTCTGTATATAAAGGGATGACCCAGCGGCCGTTCAGGACAAGTAAGATCAGATTGAAAGCTAGGTCAAGCAGATTCACTCCCTGGTAAACGAGACATAAGCAATACCACCTCAAACTGGATTATGCCTTTACCTTCACCGCAAGGGGCCGAACCAGCATAAACTCCCGTGTCCTTTGTCCTGTTTTAACCCCTTTAAGCTTCCTAGTTGCGATGGCTCCATGACTAAGTCCTTTTGCTAGGAAATTTACCGTGAACTGTCCACGACAACTGGGGCGGGATGCCCCACACTGACAATGGAGGACGCGTTGAGCGCTGGCGCAGGAGAGGAGGAGGAACTTGTGGCCTGAGCTGCTGGATTTGACTTCACAAGGGCCATCTGCGGAGTCGCCGGCGTCAGAGCATGAGAAGAAAGGGGGCGGAGTGTGATTTGATCTGGTGAAGCCTTTGGCAGGGAGAAGGGGATCTGGAGCAAGGCAAAGGGAAGCAATGATGGCTCAGTGGCTGACACCAATCTTTTGTCGGCCTGGGCAGTTGCTGAGGCGACGTGAGGGAGCGGAGGCGTCCGCGTCCTGTCGAGCGCCACGCGTTAGCCTGGCCCACAGGAGGTTAGGGCCCGTGACACTTCGCCCTTGCCCCTTGGCTTCGTCTGGAAGCCACCCCGAGCGTGCCTTGGGACCGGGGGCTACTGTCGGCATTCTGGGATTAGGGGTACCCACACCTGCTTGCCTGCAGCCCATAACATGGCTCCCTTGAAGGCCTCGTACGGTCCAGCGGCAAGACCTTCAAGAGAAGACCCTCGCGAGGGACCCAGCCTCACGAGGCAGACGACATCAAGACCTCCAGAGGGAGCGGCCTCTCCAGGTTTCCCCCCGAGGAGCGGAGATTCCTATGCAAGTGCCCAGCCTCACGAGGTTGCGGTAACGTGAGCCATGACGACCAAGTCCAGGCGAGCGGTAGTGGGCACAGAGGAGGCAGTTTCCTCTTTGGTGCTAAGGGAGCAAGGACAGACGTGGGTTGCCGAGGAATCCCCCAAAGCTCTCCATTCCGGTGCTACATGACCAAGACCACAGCCTCGGCAGGACGGATGTCATCACCGAGCCCACCATAGCGTCATGACCTGAAGCTTTGCCAGAGAAGACCACCTTTTGTCAATATTAGATGTACCTCTTGTCACCTTTCAAATTGGCCGTTGTGGGATCCCTTCCCGCCTATGGTTTGGGGAAGAGGACCAGGCCACTATAAGTATAGCCTAGTCTCCACCGTAGAAACGGATCGAATCCTTTGCACCCTTACCACCAGAGGCCTCGCGAGTCTATTCCTCCACTATACTTGTTCATCCTCTGCCTCCTCACGAGACCAATCCACCACAAAGTAGTAGTAGGGTTTTACACCGCAAGGTAGCCCAAACCTGGGTAAACTATTGTCTTTATCTTCTTCCCTGCTCACGCGAATCTGACGAGGCTAGGTCATAGGGTGGCGAGCTTGAGACTTCAGAGGTTTAGATCTTTGCACATGCCCTAGAGTTTGAACCTTCTTGGGTATGCGGAGCCCTCAATCCAAGATGGGTTACCCCTTTTTTCCATTTTTGACCAATAGAGCGGCTGGATAGCCAGTATGTACTACTTTCCCTCCTCCCTTTCCTCAACAATGTGCCAGATTCATGCTCCACCACACCCCCTTCTTTCCTCTTTGAACCAAGACCTATATTCGACTACAGAGTTGGAAAAGGGGTCGGAGGCCCTCCTGCACAGGCGCCGGGTGAAAGAGAATAGCATAACCGGCAGTGGATTACCTCCCTCGCTGAAGGCGACAGAGTAAACGCTGCACTTCCTCAACTTGCTGGTCCGAAGGGATCCGGACGGCTCCTTGACTAGCTGTGAGGGGCGGATAGAGAGGGGCCAACGCAGTCTTGTTTAGATCTAATGAAGAGGGTGAGAGATTGTGAATAGATTAAAACCTAGCAAGAAAGGACCGTTGAGCCCCCAATGTGTATATATATGTAGTGCAGCGAGAGTGTGAAGAGTGCAAACCCCAGCGAACAAGCACTGAGGCTCCAGCTTATATGTAGGACTTGTATGTAGTACTAATAAAGTGGAGTATTTTTCTTTTTCTCCCCATAACAATTGTTTTAAATTGTGTACGAAACGAAACTCCTTATTTAACGTACCAGTGAAGAAAACTACAATGAACTAACGGTCCACGCGTCCTGGTCACACTTCCTGTTGTTCACGTGCGGTACACTACCCTCTGTTAAGTGAATAACCACACACGCACCAAATAATCAGAAAGGTGTAAGGGTATGTACAAATAAAGAAATTTAATTTCAATTATTTTGTATGTACAGTTTGCCCTCTCTCAGTAATTATGGCTTGTTGTGTGCGGCCTAAATCAGTGTGCCACTGTATCTCGTACTCCATCCATTTTTATTTAGTCTGCACATTAGCTTTGGTCAAAGTCAAGCTTTGTCAACTTTGACAAAGTTTCTAAACAAAAGTATTAACATACACAATAACAAATCAATACCATTATATTCATTATTGAATGTACTTTCACATCATATAGATGAATTATGGTAAATGTCTATATTATTTTCTATAAACATGGTCAAACTTTACAAAGTTTGACTTCAGTCAAATCTAATATGTAGAGTAAATAAAAATGGGGTACTATCTCCATCCGGTTTTTAGTCCACACCATATTTTTAATCAAAGTTTGACCACATATTTAGTTAATAGATGAAAAACTAAAATTACAGGGAGCTAAATACAAAGTTGTGAGAAGGCTGAGAAATCAATACAAAACTTTGCCCTAAGTACCAACGTCGATGCTTCTTTGAGGACACTTTTGATTCATAGCCAATTGTGTGATAAAATTGCACCAGCATGACTGACGACTCCGTCTCCCAACGCAATCAAGGTGAACTAATGAAGGATATCGTCTATGTGGGTAACAAGCAAATAGCACTCATGGAACACAACCCTTTCCTCATTGAACATCAATCAGCTTCACCAGCCGATGCAACCATGAGATGCAACCATTAGCATCGATAGGTCATCGTGGTGATGCATCATCGACTTTGGCATCAAGTTTGGGTCAGGCACCACAGAAGTTTGATAATCCTCACTGTGTATTGTCTCTTCTTGGTAGTCAAGATCGAGAAAGAAAGAACCACTTGGTAGAGGACAGTGAGGTGGAGCAATAGTGGCCATCCAATTTTGTGTTGTTCCACTAAAATTGAAGAAGACATGCCCGAGTATGGAGATATGCATCGTTGTTTGCAAAAATATAAAAAAGGATATTTAACTAGTATGTTACATTGTTTTGGAAGTGGAACAAGATTAACAGCGGCATCTTAGTTTTCAATAATAATTAATGAAATGCACACCAAAAAATAGAAGCATCAAGATTATCTTGATGGGAAGTAAAGCGGGATACTCAAAAAAAACTAAAGAAGGATAGAAGCATTTATCGACGCCTCTAGATTGATAGCAGCATTACTTAAAAGGGACGTCACTTTAACATGGGCATTGCTTCATTTTACCAGTGATAGTTTTAGATTAGCAGAAGAAATAGGAGCATAAGGACAATGACCGCACAACCACCATGTACTGTTGTAAAGAAAACATGTATACGTCCACCAAGGCATAAACCAGGACAACTTTTGGAGTGGCCTTTCCTCTAATACTAGTAAATAGTAGGTGATGTTGGACCAGCCGGCGAACCCTAGCTAATGTACATGGGGAGCTGGGGAGTAGAGGTATAGATGAAAACACGCATGCATCGATCTAGGGAGTTGGACAAGTACAATGAAGCATGAAATCCAAAAGAAGTTATACCTCAGGTGGGCGAGAGGTGGCTTAGGCGGGCAGGAAGGATATCAGCCCACACGACGGCAGCGAACAAGGGCACGGAGGACCTTCATCGGCGTCGGCATCGGCTCAGAGTGGATGGTGTGCAACAGCTTCATCCATCACTGAACGACGATAACGTCAATGCTGCACCTCCTCACCTCCCGCAGCGGACGGGATCCGGCCGGATCTGTGACCTACGGTGAGGAGAGAGATAGAGTAGACATTGTCATCTTGTTTAGATATGGAGAGGGTGAGAGAGCGAGACGCGAGAAACCCTATCAAACAAGAGGCTACATATACGATGGAGTACTAAAATATCTCCATAGAAGTGGTTTTAAATCAAATAGAATACACTCGTTCCCGGAAAAAATAAATGAAAATTGGTGGCCGAATATTTTTTTAGCGTACCAGGAAAGAAAACACGATCAATAAGCTGGCGGATGAATCTTTTTTTAACATACCAGGAAAGAAAACTGGCGGACGAATCTTTTTTAACAAGCACCCGCTTCCAGGTAGCACTTTGTATCACTCACATGTGGTCCCCGACCCTCCATTATTAAGTTAACAAATTAATGGGTCAAATTATTATGTAAGCTGCCTCTTCGTGTACAAATGTGCTCCATCATGTACTCGCAGCTGTGTTGGAGGCAGAGTGCGTGAGTACATTTCTTCCTGTACGTAGTACTCCATTTATATTCCTATCCTAGGAAAAAATGAGGTCATACTAAATTTTTGTGTGTGTAGGGAGAATGAAACATCAGTGATGTGTACGAGTAGTTGTGAGAGTCGTCACTATGTGTGTGTGTGCGCGCACACACACACATAGACATACATATCCGTGTTTATGTAAAAAAATTACTTTCATCTCCATCTCCAATCAATTTTGTCCAACTGGCATATTATTTACGTTAATTAAATAACAATATTTACATACGTCCAACATCTCTTGTTTGCGGGCATCCTGACCGCCCTGGCCAACTCAAACCCTCTCCATCACCCATGTGTGCTTCCATCCAGAAGCGGTTAGTGCCCCATCTATGCCCGACCAGAGCAGACGTGACCTCTCAATAGCGTTGGCATTGAAGCAGTGTGCCGGCTGAGAGAGCACCACCCACGCCGCTTCCCGGTGCATGCGACTGCTCTGCGTTCAAACAACACCACGGCCGGCGACATCATGCAAGTAAAAAAGTTGTTGGAGTCCGTGCTACAGCTAGCTATACTCCCCCTCCTCGTCTATCTCTTCGAGCAGTACAACTCCCTCCGTCCAGGTGCATAGAAGTCGTCTTAGGATGTGCATTGCAACCAAGGCGGAGGGGAAAATGAGAGAATTTAATGTTAATTTGTGAATTAATAGCATTGCATGCAATGAAATAACCATTGGATGTCATGGTTGGTAGTCTCAAGTCATTAAAAGCATGCACGCCTCAGATCTCTTGTTGGTTGATATGTCAATAAACAAGAGACGAGGTATGAGTTAAAGGACTGCGTCGAAGTGTTTTGCGATGATTTTGTTTTCGTAAGGTGAATTATACACCTAGACGAAGGGAGTGGTACTCCATGGCGCAATCCATCCACAAGCAGGTGGGCAATTTTGCGTCTAGTCGGTTTTCGGTGAGTGGCATGCCGAGCGACCCTGTGGGGTGGACGCTTGTGTGGGGTGAGACACGGACGCGACAGATGTGATTTAAAGTTTGTTTTTCTCTATGGCGTGGTCCATCGAAATGAAACATTGGTTTCCAAAAGAATATTGTAGTATACTGTAGTGCATGAGGGTGGGAATAGACCCTCAACAAGTAAAACTGGCAAATTTTAAGTTCTTCAAGTTGAAGTTGAGTTTTAGCACATGCTAAAGCATTCACAATACATTTCAAGCAAGCATGTCAAGAGTATGAGCCAGGGAAAGGGTAAAGCATGCTAATTACAAGATAGTAAAGCAATGGGATTGGAGTGTGCAAATGCAACGAAGGCACAGAGATTATTGGCATGGCTCCGATAGGTGGTCCTATTGTACATCCACATTGATGTAGACTTCAACCCACAAAGGGTAACGGTTGTACGAGTCCACGGAGGGCTCCAACCAGGAAGGGTCCATGAAGAAGCAACCTTGTCTATCCCAGCATGGCCATCGCCCATGAAGGACTTGCCTCACTCGGGTAGATCTTCATGACGTAGACGATCTCCTTGCCCTTACAAACTTCTTGGTTCAACTCCAAGATCTTGTCGGAGGCTCCCAAGTGACACCTAACCAATCTAGGACACACCACTCTCCAAAAGGTAATAGAAGTTTGCGCTGATGATGAACTCCTTGATCTTGTGCTTCAAATGATAGTATGCGCAACACTCAACTCTCTCTCAGTGATTTGGATATGGTGGAAACATGATTTTAGTGGAAAGCAACTTGGAGAAGGCTAGAAATAAAGATTCTAATGGTTGGTGTCAGTGTCAAAACCGGCAGATCTCGAGTAGGGGGTCCCAAACTGTGCGTCTAAGGCTAATGGTAACAGGAGGCGGGGGACACGATGTTTACCTAGGTTCGGGCCCTCTCGATGGAGGTAATACCCTACTTCATTCTTGATTGATCTTGATGATATGAGTATTACAAGAGTTGATCTACCACGAGATCGTAGAGGCTAAACCCTAGAAGCTAGCCTATGATTATGATTGTTGTTGCCCTACAGACTAAACCCTCCGGTTTATATAGGCACTGGAGGGGGCTAGGGTTACACAGAGTCGGTTATAGAGAAGGAGATCTACATATCCGAATTGCCAAGCTTGCCTTCCAGGCAAAGGAGAGTCCCACCCGGACACGGGACAAAGTCTTCAATCTTGTATCTTCATAGTCCACCAGTCCGGCCACAGTATATAGTCCGGCTGTCCGAGGACCCCCTTATCCATGACCCCATTAGTAGCCCCTGAATCAGGCTTCAATGACAATGAGTCTGGCGCGTAGATTGTCTTCGGCATTGCAAGGCGGGTTCCTTCTCTGAATACTCCATAGAAGATTTTGAACACAAGGATCGTGTCCGGCTCTGCAAAACAAATTCCACATACCACCTTAGAGAGCACAATATTCCACAAATCTAATCTGCTAACAACTTTTCATAGCGTGACATCACACTGCGGCCAGGTCATTACGAACCGTTTTTCCCAGCCTGCTACTGCACGTATTGTGACGCGGTTTTATTGGCACGTCTTGTCGAAGCAGAGATCGTGTTCTCCTTATCACGGGATTCTCATCAATACGGGTGTGGGTAACCTAACCGTGCTTGTTAGTATGAATCCTCGATTTCAGGCAAGTTCCGGACGGCCACGCGGAGGACGCTTGATATTCACCCTCTTCATAAAGGGGCCAAGACATGTCCTTTTCTTTCCACGCTCGATCCTTCCCTTCCCCTACCTCAAGTTCCAACACCCAAGGTTCAGGTTAAGCGCTTCGGAACTTCAACCATGTCTGAATCCAACCTTCAAGGCCAGTGGATGGCCTCCTCTGTCACAGAGGAGGACATCAAGAAGCTTAGGGAGGCTAGGTATCTGACCGCCGAAATCCCCCACAGGCTACCTGCTCAAGGGCAGGTTATCCCCACTCCTGAACCCAACTAGAGCATTGTATTTTTTTCCACTTCCTCCGAGGGCTAGGCTTTAGTCTTGATCCCTTCGTAAGAGGGCTCATGTTCTATTACGGGCTAGATTTCCATGATCTAGCTCCAGATTCCATCCTTTACATCTCGTGGTTTATCATTGTGTGTGAGGCCTTCCTCCGCATTACCCCACACTTTGGCTTATGGCTCAAGACCTTCAATGTGAAGCCGAAGATGATCGACGGGCGACACGCGGAGTGTGGAGGCGCTATAATAAGCAAAGGTGTCAATGCTCTATGGCCTAAGGGCTCCTTCCCTGAGGTGTCTATCTTATGGCAACCGGAGTGGGTCTACATCACAGCACCCCATGGTACAAAGTGGGCGGCCGCTCCAGCCTTCCGCCCGGGCCCTCCGCCCCAACTGGCCTCATGGGTCAACAAAGGGCTGGACTGGGGGCCAGTGAACGACGTGCTGACATTGCAAAGCCGCATCCGAGATCTCCTCAAGAGGGATGTCAGACTCATTAAAGTAATTCAGGTAATGCTAGTTCGTCGGGTCCTGCCATGCCAACGTCGATCTCTCCGGATGTGGGAGTTCAACCCGGAAGGACCGTGAACTATTCAGCACTTCTTCAGCATGACGCTCGATGGAACGTATCGATTATTCTTCGGATCACGAATAAAGTGTCCGGACACCACCGAGGATGCGGGCCTGAACTACAATTGTCCATATACCCAAGTAAGTAACTCCGTGACCGAACATGCTGTCTTTGTATTTGTCACAACATTATTCTGAAAAACTACCCTCGGCCAGGACTGGATAAGAAAGGCAGAGAGGATCAGGTGTTTGGACCCTCTTCCCGAAGGCTCGCCAGATCCTGTACTAACCAAGATGCTGGCTCGCGCACCCTATCAAGTGCCATCAGGAGAAGATGAGGGGAGGAATAGCGAAGCC
The DNA here is from genome assembly GCF_002162155.2 of Triticum dicoccoides. Lineage (NCBI taxonomy): Eukaryota > Viridiplantae > Streptophyta > Magnoliopsida > Poales > Poaceae > Triticum > Triticum dicoccoides. The sequence continues at coordinate 325,640,119 of NC_041387.1, read as the reverse complement.
GAAAACGGGCTTCACACGTTACACATCCAAACAGGGGGAATTAGTGCCTCCGCAAAAGAGGGTGATCGGGGAGGTGAATCTAAAATCCCCTCTCTCCACGGGAAGAAAAGGGGTGCCCCTGAAGATTTGGAAATGGTGGCTTCCAAACGAGGGAAGAAACCTTCGCCAGGGGGCCCTGGCCCGGAGGGCGTCTTTGCCGCACAGCTCCCCAAGGGGGCCAGCCATGAACCGAGCTGTAAGTGAACAAAGGCACTTTGATAAATATATATTGCTTTTTTTTCTTTGAGAATAACAACCGAGACATATGTTTTGCAGTCCGGCTCATAGCCCTTCTCAAAAAAGTTCGTCTTCGGGGGATCTTCTTCCGGAGATGATGGAGAGTGAAACGCCTCCCCCTGCCTCCCCGCCTCATGAGACGGACAACCCTGAGGTGTCGTCATGGAGGATTTCTCCTGATCCGCAAAGGCCAGTAGGTAATTCTTCGGCCGCCCGAAGTCCGGGGTCCTTGGCTCATGAGGAGACCAACAGAAAAAGCGCGGGATTATCCGGTGTGCAACCGGACACATTGATGGGTCTTCTGGAGCAAACGGCTATCTCAGAGGCACATCGTACCTTGATGGGTACGGTGGTTGAGAGGATCTCATCTGCCAAAAGCGGGTTAAATGAAGCTTTTATGAGCCTACTAAGAGGCTTTGAGGTACGCAAAGTAATATGCATATTTTTGGTTGTACCACACACGCTAGGTGTGCACCGTATAGATAGTAGCCCCTGAGACTCTGGTTCCCGTCCAGAGGCGGAAAACAAAGAATCATAGTCCCAAGTAATGGTCGCGCTGCTTTCATGTGCAGGTGGCTGAAGGTCCGGCGGCTGACCGGACTGCTGATTTTGCTGAATTGAGGCGGCAGCTTGAACTGGTGGATGCCGACATCACGCTTGTGAACAAGGGCTTGACGAGGCATAGGGTACGTATATTCTGGTGGTCAGCAAATATTAAGAGGAGTATGATGCTAGTATCTATAATATTCTTTGACTGCAGATGGAGTTGCCGTCGTGGAGACCCTTCGGGCGGAACTTGCCCGGGCCAAGGAACAAGCCATGAGAAGCAATGCGGCTGCCCTGAAGGCAGCTGAAGAGTTAAAGCCAAACAGGCTACTCATCGCCAGAGCGAAGATAAAATAGCCAGCATGGCTCTTGAGCTGCAAAATGCCGCTAGCCGCTATGAGCTCCTCGAAAGGGAAAGCCAAGAAAAAGCGGCTGACTTGAAGAAGGCTTTGGAAGCAGCCAAGGAAATGCGCTCTGAAATCATAGCTACGCGGGAGGAGCTTCATCAAGTCAGAGATATCACGGCTGGGAGGCCCTTTCCATTGCGGACAAAGTTCGGCGATCCGAATTATGCCCCTCTTGATCAATTATGGAGTTTTGCAGATGCGTACTTGGACTTAGCAAAGAGTGCTGCTGATGCGACTGAGTATTTCAAGGATCAGAAAGATCATGAGGTGGAAAGGTTGTTCTGGTCGTAGTTTAGTGCTCCAAAGCATCCACTGCTGTTAAATGAACAAATGGCCGAGTGGGCCGAGCTCCATAGGTTGTCCGGGCTTGCCACGAGGTCTGTCGTGGATCATCTTTGGCCGAAGGAACCAAGTCCGGATAGTTATTCTGATTTAGTGCAACGATTTCTTCGTGATGTGCCGCATATCGACGCGGTAAAGAGGTCGGCATGCATAGAGGGTGCGCGGATGGATCTTGCCCTTGTTAAGACATACTGGACAGGAATGGAGGCCACCGCTATTGCAACCATGGGTCCGACCGGAGGCCAGGACTCGCTCGAGCACTATTTTGAAGAAGTCCTAGAGGGCGCCCGTTTAATAGAGGCTCAGTGCTCGAAGTGTACCATGTTCGAGTGACATGTATCTTGATTGTAAAAACAATGCAATTTTGATTATAAAGGATGTGTTTATACTTTTGCCTGAAAGTATTATAGTTCCTCCTGTGCGGCCGTTTATGTATGTATGTATATAACCTAAAAGTTTGCAGTCGTCGGCTTCAGCCCCCACGCATGTAATGCGCGCGTGTTCGGTAAAGCACGTAATCACACTTGATCCAACGTCTTTGTCCATTAAGGAGATGATAGCACGGCGAACAAGGCAATCGGACTATATAGCTTTAACACTTTCACTTAGCCATAGGAGTTTGACGGTGGGGCTACTATATAGCCCCTGGTACTTCCGTGTTCATCCAAATATGGTGCGCGTACGTACATGACCGGGAAACCGGTCCTTCGTTAATGCGGAGGAATAACGAAGGTTCCACTGAGTTATCGAGTGGTTGACCAGTCTCTCGCTTTATCATGACAGTTAGTTTTCGACTTTCTCTACTGAGGTGCTCATCCAGATGAACCATGGCACAATCGCAGTAGTTCTCCCGATGCCGCCTTAGCCGATAGAGCGGAATGTACGGTAGCAAAACATGCGAGCCGGGAAACCCAACTAATGACCAAAGACATGATTCGGAGCTGATGCATATAAGGCCAAACTCACGACGCCGAACACTCCCTAAGGTATTCGGACTTTACAACATATACTGGGCTGAGTCACGCCCTCGATAATGAGCCCTGAATTTCCAGGTACATGCATTAATCTGGCGTGACGAAATGCCAATAACGCCAGTATCCCTCTCGGTTATGTTAAGTGCCTGGAGGGTGTGAAGCAACAAGAGCCATTAAAAAAGGTTTACACAGGGTCTTAATCTAAAAAGAAACAATTGATGGGGCCTTGCTGCATGTCTGCGCCTTTGTCTCCATTGTGTCGTATCCTGGAATGGTGTAGCACGATGATCATCTGTAGAAGAGAAAAACCCAGGTGAAAGACTTCGTGCGAAAAGTTGGTTATTCTTAATGAACCATCAGGATTCAATCTATTGTATATTAGTAGGGTCGAGCCGAACTGAGGACCCTTTTACATGCAGGCAGCCCCTAGCACCACGTTTGGGGCATATCTGTCCACCAAGCTCAGGTTCATCTGGGCTGCTACAACTAGTTGTGCGCCGGACACGTCTAGCCATGTCCGTGGTCTTTGAAGACCGATCATTTAGTCGGGATGGGGAGGCCGTTCAGTGGTTCGGATGCTAGAGCCGCCACATATTCTTCCGCACGTAAGGAACGTTCTATATTTCCGCTAACTGTGATGACGCTGCATGGACCGGGCATCTTAAGTTTAAGATAAGCGTAATGCTGAAATACGTTGAAACGAGCGAAGGCCGTTCTTCCGAGTAGTGCATGGTAGCTGCTCCGGAATGGAGCAATGTCGAAGATTAGTTCTTTGCTTCAGAAGTTGTCGGGCGAGCCGAATACAACCTATAGTACTATAGAGCCCGTGCATCGGGCCTCTACGCCTGGTATTACTCCTTTAAAGGTAGTATTGCTGTGGCTGATTCCTGACGGGTCTATCCCCATCTTGCGGACAGTGTCCTCATGTATCAGATTAAGACTACTGCCGCCGTCCATGAGGACTCGGGTGGGATGGTATCCATTAATTATTGGGTCGAGTACCAAGGCTGCCGATCCTCCGTGCCGGATACTAGTCGGATGATCCCTGCGATCGAAAGTGATCGGGCAGGCCGACCAAGGGTTGAACTTGGGGGCGACGGGCTCTACGGCATATATGTCTCGGAGTGCATGTTTGCGCCTCCTCTTTGGTATGTGAGTTGCGTAAATCATGTTCACTGTTTTGACCTCTGGTGGAAGTTTTTTCTGTCCCCCAGTGTTCGGCTGGCGAGGCTCATCCTCGTATTCACTTGACGTCTCCCTCCCCTTGTGTTCGGCGTTTAGCTTGCCTGCCTGCTTAAAGACCCAGCATTCTCTTTTGGTGTGATTTGCAGGTTTTTCGGGGGTGCCATGAATCCAGCATAATCTGTCTAGAATCTTGTTTAGGCTGGACGGTCCATCTTTGCTGCCTTTAAATGGCTTTTTCCGTTGACCGGGTCGAGGGCCCCTGAATCCGGCGTTTACCACCGTGTTGTCTGGGCTATCTTCATTGTTTCGACGCTTGTTTTTATTGCGTCGCAGCTTCCCATTGTCGTCCCTGATTTCGGATGTGCCTGGGTCGCTGGTGCCGCTACGGGCCAACCAGCTGTCCTCGCCCGCGCAGAAGCGGGTCATAAGGCTTGTTAGGGCCGCCATTGTCCTCGGTTTTTCCTGGCTGAGGTGTGTGGCGAGCCATTCATCCCGGACACTGTGCTTGAAAGCCGCTAAGGCTTCGGCATCCAGGCAGTCGATGATTTGATTCTTCTTGGTGAGAAATCTGTTCCAAAGCTTATGGGCTGACTCTCCGGGTTGTTGGATTATGTGACTTAGATCATCTGCATCCAGAGGTCGGACATAGGTCCCTTGAAAATTAGCCCTGAAAGCGTCCTCAAGTTCCTCCCAACTTCTGATTGAGTTTTCAGGTAGGCTTTTCAACCAGTGCCGAGCTGGTCCTTTCAACTTGAGGGGCAGGTATTTGATGGCGTGGAGATCATCTCTACGAGCCATGTGGATGTGAAGGATAAAGTCCTCAATCCAGACCCCAGGGTCTGTCATTCCGTCGTATGCTTGTATGTTCACGAGTTTAAATCCCTCTGGGAATTCGTGATCCCGCACCTCATCTGTGGAGCACAGGGGGTGTGCGGCACCCCTGTACTTGGATGTGTCATGGCATGCTTCCGACGGTTGTAGTGTTCGGTCTTGATTTCGAGCTGTTATTCGATCAGTATAGTCGTTTTGGTGGCCATGATCCTGCGCCGGAGCATGCTTCCTAGGACCATAAATGGACCTGGCCATACCAGCTTTTTTGTTTAGGTGCTCACGTAAATCATGCGCTGACTTGTGTGCGGCGTCATTAGCCGCCCTGTCGCAGCCACGAGGTGGTCGGTCTGGCTGATCGGTCGTTTTATTGTTCGGCTAAATGGGCTCTATAGACTCATCGTCGAATTCGGGCACCGGCTTGCACTTAGGGTAGCTCTTTGTGTGGCGATCGCCACCGTATTTTTCTTCAGTGTCGAGCACTTTGTTCCATCTGCGGTTGAGCATATCCTGCGCGACCTTAAGACTTTGCTTCTGCTTCTTCAAGCTCCTCGCGGTGGCGATAAGCCTTCTATGGAGGTTCTCTTGTTCCAACTGCCTTTCCGGGATAATGAGTGCATCGTCGCCCGGACTATTCTCCTCTCTGGAGATAGGTGTATGAGTTTTATCTCCGCCGTCGCTATGATCGGACAGCGGCCCCGGACTATGTTCGTCGTCCCCTGGCTCATCCTGCTCCATCGCTGGGTCCATGGGGTCGTCGTTTCCTTTGGAGTTGACCAGGGTATTATTCCTTCTTGCGATGTTATCGTGTTTTTACTGTGGCGAGATTTAGACCAGCGCCGTCGTCAGCGCTTTGGTTGCTTCTCGGGAGGATTATCCTCCATTGCATCCTTCCGTTCCTGGATGTTGTTTAATTTTGGTGTGTCCACCATGTATATGTCGTATGATGAGGTGGTTGTCCAGCGCCCCATGGGCGGTGGTTCCTGTTCCTCTCCAGCATCACCGTCTGATATGTCTATTTTGAATCATGCTTTTATATCAATATTTATTGCATTGTGGGCTGTTATTACACATTATATATCAATACTTATGGCTATTCTCTCTTATTTTACAAGGTTTACCATGAAGAGGGGGAATGCTGGCAGATGGAATTCTGGCTGGAAAAGGAGCAAACATTGGAAACCTATTCTGCACAACTCCAAAAGTCCTGAAACTCCACAAAATAACTTTTTGGATTTAATAAGAATTTATGAGCAAAAGAAATAGGCCAGGGGGCCCACACCCTGTCCAGGAGACAGGGGGCGCCCCCCCCTATAGGGCGCGCCCCCTATCTCCTGGGCCCCCTGGTGGGCCTCCGGCGTCCATCTTCTGCTATATCATCACTTTTACCCTGGAAAACATTGTGGGCAAGCTTACGGGACGAAACTCCGCCGCCACGAGGCAGAACCTTGGCGGAATCAATCTAGGGCTCTGGCGGAGCTGTTCTGCCGGGGACACTTCCCTCCGGGAGGGGGAAGTCATCACCAACATCATCACCAATGATCCTCTCATCGGGAGGGGGTCAATTTTCATCAACATTTTCACCAGCACCATCTCCTCTCAAAACCCTAGTTCATCTCTTGTATCCAATCTTGTATCAAAACCACAAATTGGCACCTGTTGGTTGCTAGTAGTGTTGATTACTCCTTGTAGTTGATGCTAATTGGTTTACTTGGTGGAAGATCATATGTTCAGATCCTTTATTCATATTATTACTCCTCTGATTATGAACATGAATATGCTTTGTGAGTAGTTACGTTTGTTCCTGAGGACATGGGTGAAGTCTTGCTATTAGTAGTCATGTGAATTCGGTATTCGTTCAATATTTTGATGAGATGTATGTTGTCTTTTCCTCTAGTGGTGTTATGTGAACGTCGACTACATGACACTTCACCATTATTTGGGCCTAGAGGAAGGCATGGGGAACTAATAAGTAGATGATGGGTTGCTAGAGTGACAGAAGCTTAAACCCTAGTTTATGCGTTGCTTCGTTAGGGGTTGATATGGACCGATATGTTTAATGTTGTGGTTAGGTTTACCTTAATACTCCTTTTTTGTAGTTGCGGATGCTTGCAGTAGGGGTTAATCATAAGTGGGATTCTTGTCCAAGTTAGGGCAGTATCCAAGTACCGGTCCACCCACATATCAAATTATCAAAGTACCGAACGCAAATCTTATGAACGTGATGAAAACTAGCTTGACGATAATTCCCAATGTGTCCTCGGGAGCTCCTTCTTCATTATTAGAATTTGTCCAGGCTTATCCTTAGCTACATAAAGGATTGGGCCACCTTTCTGCACTTTATTTACTTTATTTACTTTATGCTCGTTACTATTTATCTTATCACAAAACTATCTATTACCTACAATTTCAATGCTTGCAGAGAAAACCTTACTGGAAACTGCTTATCATTTCCTTCTGCTCCTCGTTGGGTTCGAAACTCTTACTTATCAAAAGGACTACGATAGATCCCCTACACTTTTGGGTCATCAAGACTCTTTTCTGGCGCCATTGCCGGGGAGTGTAGCACTTTTGGTGAGTGGAACTTGGTAAGGAAACATTTATATAGTGTGCTGAAATTTTTTGTTACTTGTCACTATGGAAACTAATCCTTTGAGGGGCTTGTTTGGTGTATCTTCACCACAACCATAAGAGCAAAGAGATGCTCCTCAACCTACTGAACTTTATGAAAATATTCACTTTGAGATTCCTTTGGGTATGATAGAAAAACTGTTAGTTAATCCTTTTGCAGGAGACGAAACATTGCATCCTGATTTACACCTTTTCTTTGTGGATGAAGTTTGTGGATTATTTAAGCTTGTAGGTATTCCCGATGATGTTGTCAAAAGGAAGGTATTCCCTTTATCTTTGAGGCAGATGCAATGACATGGTATAGGCTATGTGATGATACGAGATCTTGGAATTATAATTGACTGAAGTTGGAATTTCACCAGAAGTTCTATCCTATGCATCTTGTTCATCGTGATCGTAATTACATATATAATTTCTGGCCTCGCGAAGGATAAAGCACCGCTCAAGCTTGGGGGAGGCTTAAGTCATTGTTTTATTCATGCCCCAATCATGAGCTCTATCAGGAAATGATTATTCAGAATTTTTATGCTCAGCTGAAGACTATTGATTTCAAATGGGACTTATTGGAAAGAATTAAACGCAACTGATTGGGGTTCCGACGATGGTAAGGAGTTAGGTATGACACCTAAGTTCGATTGTGTTAAATCTTTTATGGATACCGATGCTTTTCATGGATTTAGCGCTAAGTATGGACTTGACTCTGAGATAGTAGCTACTTTTTGTGAATCTATTGCTACTCACGTTGATCTCCCTAAATAGAAGTGGTTTAAATATAATCCTCCTGTTGAAGTGAAAGTAGTTGCACCTATTATAGTCGAAGAAAAGACTATTACATATAGTGATCCCATTGTTCCTACTGCTTATGTTGGAAAACCTCCTTTTCCTGTTAGAATAAAAGATCACGCTAAAGCTTTGACTGTTGTTTGTAAGAGTAATACTAGGACCTATACACCTCCTGAACAGATTAATGTTGAACCTAGTATTGCTATGGCTAAAGATCTCTTGGATGAGGATTTAGATGGGCATGCTACTTCTTTCTTGGGTGAGACTGCTAATATTGCTAGACCCGATACTAAGACACGCAGACCTGTTGTAGGCATGCCTGTTATTTCTGTTAAAATAGGAGATCATTGTTATCATGGCTTATGTGATATGGGTGCTAGTGCTAGTGCTATACCCTACTATCTTTATAAACAAATTATGCACGATATTGCACTTGATGAATTAGAAGACATTTATGTTACTATTAAGCTTGCTAATAGGGATACCATCAAACCTATTGGGATTGTTAGAGATGTTGAAGTTTTGTGTGGGAAGGTTAAATACCCTGCCGATTTTCTTGTTCTTGCTTCCCGACAAGATGATTTTTGTCCCATTATTTTTGGTAGACCCTTCTTGAATACAACTAGTGCTAAGATTAATTGTGAAAGGAATATTGTCACTGTTGGCATAGATGGTATGTCTCATGAGTTTAATTTTGCCAAGTTTAGTAGACAACCTCGTGAAAGGGAACCATCTAGTAAGGATGAAATTATTGGTCTTGCTTCCATTGTTGTTCCTCCAACTGATCCGTTAGAACAATATTTGCTACACCATGAAAACGATATGTTTATGAAGGAAAGGGAAGAAATAGATGAAGTGTTCCTTCAAGAGGAACCTATGCTGAAACATAACCTTCCCGTTGAAATTCTTGGGGATCCCCCTCCACCCAAGGGTGATCCCGTGTTTGAACTCAAACCTTTACTGATAATCTTAAGTATGCTTATCTTGATGAAAAAGAAATATATCCTGTTATTATTAGTGCTGACCTTTCAGAGAAAGAAGAAGAAAGATTATTGAAAACTCTGAAGAAGCACCGAGCTGCTATTGGATATACTCTAGATGATCTTGAGGGCATTAGTCCCACATTATGTCAACACAAAATTTCAGTGGAGAAAGATGCCAAACCAGTTATAGATCCTCAAAGACAATTAAATCCCAAGATGACGGAAGTGGTAAGAAAGGAGATACAAAAGCTCCTTGAGGCAGGTATTACTTATCCAGTTGCTGATAGTGAATGGGTAAGCCCTGTCCATTGTGTCCCTAAAAAGGGAGGTATTACAGTTGTTCCTAATGATAAAGATGAATTGATCCCGCAAAGAATTATTACAGGTTATAGGATGGTAATTGATTTTCGTAAGTTAAATAAAGCTACTAAGAAAGATCATTACCCTTTACCTTTTATTGATCAAATGCTAGAAAGGCTATCCAAACACACACATTTTTGCTTTCTAGATGGTTATTCTGGCTTCTCTCAAATACCTGTGTCAGCGAAGGATCAATCTAAAACTACTTTTACTTGCCCGTTTGGTACTTTTGCTTATAGATGTATGCCTTTTGGTTTATGTAATGCACCTGCTACCTTTCAAAGATGCATGATGGCTATATTCTCTGATTTTTGTGAAAAGATTTGTGAGGTATTCATGGATGACTTCTCTGTCTATGGATCCTCTTTTGATGATTGTTTGAGCAACCTTGATCGAGTTTTGCAGAGATGCGAAGACACTAGTCTTGTCCTGAATTGGGAAAAGTGTCACTTTATGGTTAATGAAGGCATTGTCTTGGGGCACAAGATCTTCGAGAGAGGTATTGAAGTTGATAAAGACAAAGTTGATGCTATTGAAAAGATGCCATGTCCCAAGGACATAAAAGGTATAAGAAGTTTCCTTGGTCACGCCGACTTTTATAGGAGGTTCATTAAGGACTTTTCTAAAATCTATAGGCCTTTGACTAATTTATTGCAAAAAGATATTCCTTTTGTCTTTCATGATGATTGTGTAGAAGCATTTGAAACACTTAAGAAAGCTTTTATCGCTGCACCTATTGTTCAGCCACCTGATTGGAATTTACCTTTTGGAATTATGTGCGATGCTAGTGATTATGATGTAGGTGCTATTCTAGGGCAAAGAGTCGATAAGAAATTGAATGTTATCCAGTATGCTAGCAAGACTGTTGATACTGCCCAGAGAAATTATGCTACTACTGAAAAAGAGTTCTTAGCAGTTGTGTTTGCATGTGATAAGTTTAGACCTTATATTGTTGTTTCCAAAGTTACTATTCACACTGATCATGTTGCTATTAAATATCTTATGGAAAAGAAAGATGCTAAGCCTAGACTCATTAGATGGGTTCTCTTGCTATAAGAATTGGACTTGCATATTATTGATAGAAAGGGAGCTAAGAACCCCGTTGCAGACAACTTGTCTAGGTTAGAGAATGTTCTTGATGACCCACTGCCTATTAATGATAGCTTTCCTAATGAACAATTAGCGGTCGTCAATGCTTCTCGTACTGCTCCTTGGTATGCTGACTATGCTAATTACATTGTTGCTAAATATATACTACCTAGTTTCACATACCAGCAAAAGAAAAAGTTCTTTTATGATTTAAGACATTAATTCTGGGATGATCCACACCTTTATAAAGAAGCAGTAGATGGTTTTATTAGACATTGTGTGCCTGAACATGAACAGGAACAGATCCTACGCAAGTGTCACTCTGAATCCTATGGAGGGCACCACGCTGGAGATAGAACTGCACAGAAGGTACTACAATCTGGTTTTTATTGGCCTACTCTCTTCAAAGATGCTCGTAAGTTTGTCTTATCTTGTGATGAATGTCAAAGAGTAGATAACATTAGTAGACATCAAGAAATGCATATGAATTATTCTCTGGTTATTGAACCATTTGATGTTTGGGGCTTTGATTACATGGGACCTTTTCCTGCCTCCAATGGTTATACACATATTTTAGTTGCTGTTGATTACGTTACTAAGTGGGTAGAAGCTATTCCAACTAGTAGTGCTGATCATAACACTTCTATTAAAATGCTTAAAGAAGTTATTTTTCCAAGGTTTGGAGTCCATAGATATCTTATGACTGGTGGTGGTTCACATTTTATTCATGGTGCTTTCCGTAAGATGCTTGCTAAGTATGATGTCAATCATAGAATCGCATCTCCTTATCACCCGTAGTCTAGTGGTCAAGTAGAGTTGAGCAATAGAGAGCTCAAATTAATTTTGCAAAAGACTTTGAATAGATCTAGAAAGAATTGGTCCAAAAAACTTGATGATGCATTATGGGCCTATAGAACTGCATAACAAAATCCTATGGGTATGTCTCCATATAAGATGGTTTATGGAAAAGCACGTCATCTACCTCTTGAGCTTGAACATAAAGCATATTGGGCTATTAAGGAGCACAATTATGATTTCAAACTTGCCGGTAAGAAGAGGTTGTTTGATATTAGCTCACTTGATGAATGGAGAACCCAAGCATATGAGAATGCCAAGCTTTTCAAAGAAAAAGTCAAACGCTGGCATGATAAGAGGATACAAAAGCGTGAGTTTAACGTTGGAGATTATGTGTTATTATTCAACTCTCATTTAAGATTTTTTGCAGGAAAACTTCTCTCAAAATGGGAAGGTCCCTACGTTATCGAGGAGGCCTATCGTTCTGGTGCTATAAAAATCAACAACTTTGAAGGCACAAATCCGAGGGTGGTAAACGGTCAAAGAATTAAACATTATGTTTTAGGTAATCCTATCAATGTTGAAACTAATATTATTGAAACCATAACCCCTGAGGAATACATAAGAGACACATTCTAGAACGTTCCAGACTCCGAAAAGGCATAGGTATGTGGTACGGTAAGTAAACTGACTCCAAAATAACTTTAATGGCAATTTTCATTAGTTTTGGATTATTTACGAATTTTAGGAATAAAGAAGTAGTCCGAAGGGGACACGAGGCCCCCACTAGAGTGGAGGGCGTGCCCCCCCTGTAGGGCGCGCCCCCTGTCTCGTGGGCACCTCGTGTGCCTCCCGGACTCCGTTTTCTTGTATGTTACGTATTTTGGTCGGTAAAAATTCATTATATATACTCCCGAAGGTTTTGACCACCGTATCACGCAAATATCCTTTGTTTTCGTTTCGAGCTGTTCCTGTTGCAGATTTGGAACAAGATGTCGTCCCAAGATTCGGAGGAAGAGAGCTACATGGCTGATTATATCGCAAACCCAAAAGTATATGGGGATGTGGAACATTATGGCTGGACCACAGAGGAAGAAGAAGACTATGATCCAAAGGGGATGGAGTAGACAATCTCCGATGAAGAGGACGATCCACTACCTCAACCTGGTGATATGCATGTGGAGTTCAAGAAGTCGAGCCTACCTAAGGTCCAATCTATCCCACCACGTTTTTTGTAGGACAGCAAGGCAGCAATATGCAAAAAGATAATGAAACTTGAGCTCGTGAATGAGGATCTGAGGGAGGAAAATTTTAGCCTCAGACGCAAGCTAGAGAAGAAAAATGCAACAACTCCACCGTCACTACCACCTCCATCACCTCCGAGGACATAATCACATGGGTATGGGCACTCCCCTTGGCAACTGCCAAGCTTGGGGGAGGTGCCCCGGTACCGTATCACCATCACACTCCTATCTTTACCGCTTTATTCATTCGATCCTTTTTAGTAGTATTTTGATCTAGTAGTTTGAAGTTTTGATATCAAGTAGTTTTGAGATTTGCATTGTGATCTCTTTATGTAATCGAGTCTGTGTGCTACCTATAATAAAGATTAGTGTTGAATCAAGGGCTTTGCTATGTTGCTATGATCTTGAGAAAGTAGAAAGAACAAAAGAGTTCATATTGATCTTATGGATAGTGATAACTTCACACATAGAAAGTATGAGGCATAAAAATTGTTGAGAGTTGATGAACATGGCCTTGGTCATTGTTGCAATTAATAGGAAGTGATAAGGAAAGAGGGGTTCAGATATAAATATATTATCTTGGACATCTTTTATGATTGTCAAGCACTCATTAAGTATGACATGCTAAAAGAGTTGATGCTGGACAAGGAAGACAACATAATGGTTTATGTTTTCCGACATCTCAGTTAAATTACATTGTCATTGACCTTCCAAACATGTTGATATTGCCTTTCCCCCTCTTGCTAGCCAAATTCCTTGCACCAAGTAGAGATACAACTTGTGCTTCCAAATATCCTTAAACCCAGTTTTGCCCTGAGAGTCCACCATACCTACCTATGGATTGAGTAAGATCCTTCAAGTAAGTTGTCATCAGTGCAAGCAATAAAAATTGCTCTCTAAATATGTATGACTTATTAGTGCAGAGAAAATAAACTTTGTAGTAACTTGTTGTGGAAGTAATAAAAGCGACGGACTGCATAATAAAGGTCCACATACAAGGGGCAATACAAAGTGACGTTCTTTTGCACTAGGATTTTATGCATCAACCCTAAACGCGCATGACAACCTCTGCTTCCCTCTGCGAAGGGCCTATCTTTTACTTTATGTTTTTACTTTATGCTTGAGTCAAGGTGATCCTCACCTTTCCCTTTTTCATTTTATCCTTTGGCAAGCTCTTCGTGTTTGAAAGATCATGATATATATATATCCAATTGGATGTAAGTTGGCATAGGCTATTATTGTTGACATCACCTAAAGGTGAATATGTTGGGAGGCAACACAATAAGCCCCTATCTTTCTCAGTGTCCGGCTGAAACTCTACAACCACAAGTATTGCGTGAGTGTTAACACTTATAGGAGACTACGAGATAGTTGAGTATGTGAGCTTGCTGAAAAGCTCTATTATTGACTCTTTCTGATGTTACGATAAATTGCAATTGCTTCAATGACTGAGATTATAGTTTGTTAGTTCCCAATGAAGTTTTTGAACCATACTTGACATTGTGAATTGCTTATTACTTGAGCATAGGAAATCATATGACAAAATCTATATATGTTGCAGTTATTAGAATCATCATGATGCCCTCATGTCCGTATTTTATTTTTATCGACACCTCTATCTCTAAACATGTGGACATATTTTTCGATTTCGGCTTCCGCTTGAGGACAAGCGAGGTCTAAGCTTCGGGGAGTTGATACGTCCATTTTGCATCATGCCTTTATATCAATATTTATTGCATTGTGGGCTGTTATTACACATTATATCTCAATACTTATAGCTATTCTCTCTTATTTTACAAGGTTTACCATGAAGAGGGGGAATGCCGGCAGCTGGAATTCTGGCTGGAAAAGGAGCAAACGTTGGAAACCTATTCTGCACAACTCCAAAAGTCTAGAAAATCCACGAAACAACTTTTTGGATTTAATAAGAATTTATGAGCGGAAGAAATAGGCCAGGGGGCCCACACCCTGTCGAGGAGACAGGGGGGCGCCCCCCCCCCTATAGGGTGCGCCCCCTATCTCCTGGGCCCCCTGGTGGGCGTCCGAAATCCATCTTCTACTTATCATCATTTTTACCCTGGCAAAAATCATGGGCAAGCTTACGGGACGAAACTCCGCCGCCATGAGGTGGAACCTTGGCGGAATCAATCTAAGGCTCTGGCGGAGCTGTTCTGCCGGGGACACTTCCCTCCGGGAGGGGGAAATCATCACCAACATCATCACCAACGATCCTCTCATCGGGAGGGGGTCAATCTTCATCAACATCTTCACCAGCACCATCTCCTCTCAAAACCCTAGTTCATCTCTTGTATCCAATCTTGTATCAAAACCACAAATTGGTACATGTGGGTTGCTAGTAGTGTTTATTACTCCTTGTAGTTGTTGCTAATTATTTTTCATGGTGGAAGATCATATGTTTAGATCCTTTATGCATATTATTACTCCTATGATTATGAACTTGAATATGCTTTGTGAGTATTTACGTTTGTTCCCGAGGACATGGGTGAAGTCTTGCTATTAGTAGTCATGTGAATTTGGTATTCGTTCGATATTTTGATGAGATGTATGTTGTCTTTTCCTCTAGTGGTGTTATGTGAACGTCGACTACATGACACTTCACCATTATTTGGGACTAGAGGAAGGCATGGGGAAGTAATAAGTAGATGATGGGTTGCTAGAGTGATAGAAGCTTAAACCCTAGTTTATGTGTTGCTTCGTTAGGGGTTGATATGGACCCATATGTTTAATGTTGTGGTTAGGTTTACCTTAATACTCCTTTTTGTAGTTGTGGATGCTTGCAATAGGGGTTAATCATAAGTGGGATGCTCATCCAAGTTAGGGCAGTACCCAAGTATCGGTCCACCCACATATCAAATTATCAAAGTACCGAACGCGAATCTTATGAACGTGATTAAAACTAGCTTGACGATAATTCCCAATGTGTCCTCGGGAGCTCCTTCTTCATTATTAGAATTTGTACAGGCTTATCCTGTGCTACAAAAAGGATTGGGCCACCTTGCTGCACTTTATTTACTTTATTTTCTTTTTGCTTGTTACTATTTATCTTATCACAAAACTATCTATTACCTACAATTTCAGTGCTTGCAGAGAAAACCTTACTCAAAACCCCTTATCATTTCCTTCTGCTCCTCGTTGGGTTCGACACTCTTACTTATCGAAAGGACTAAGATAGATCCCCTACACTTGTGGGTCATCACCGTCCAGACCGTCGATGTCTTCGGAGTCGAAATCAAGCATGTCGGTTAAGTCATCGAAAGTGGATATTAAGTAGTTGGTGGGTGGGGAACGAATTTCTTCGTCGTCCGCCTCCCACTCAAGCCAGACATAGTTCTGCTGAGAGTCTCCTGACAGGGAGAGAGACTTCAATGAATTTAGCACGTTGCCCAAGGGCGAGTACTGAAAGATATCCGCGGAGGTAAACTCCATGATCGGTGCCCTGTCAGATTCGGTAGGCACGGATGCACGCGGTTCAGAGCCTATGGCCGGAGACGAGTCCGTTCCGATGACACATGCCTCATTGGAGGCTAAGTCTGTGTTCGGCTCTATCGCCGTTGAGTGTGTTTGGCAGGGTCCATCCACCCATCCTCAGATGGCATGATCAGCTCCGGATTAAGGGTCGGGGCAGCCGTAGTTGCGATTTCCCAAATAGTGTCCCATGGCAGATCTAAGTCATGCTCGTCATGACTGTTCAGCGCACCTGACATGGGCTCGAATCCGTTGAAGATCAAATCTCCCCGGAGGTCGGCGGTGTAGTTCAGTCTTCCAAACCTGACCTGATGGCCAGGGGCGTAGCCGTCGATCTGCTCCAGATGGCCAAGAGAGTTGGACCGCAGTGAGAAGCCGCCGAATACGAAGATCTGTCCGGGGAGGAAAACCTCACCTTGGATCGTATTATTGTACATGATTGAAGGAGCCATCACTCCTTATAGTGACGACACAGTGGAACTCTTAATGAAAGCACCAATGTCGGTGTCAAAACCGGCGGATCTCGGGTAGGGGGTCCTGAACTCCGCGTCTAAGGCTAATGGTAACAAGAGGCGGGGGACACAATGTTTACCCAGGTTCGGGGGCTCTCCATGGAGGTAATACCCTACTTCCTTCTTGATTAATCTTGATGATATGAGTATTACAAGAGTTGATCTACCACGAGATCATAGAGGCTAAACACTAGAAGCTAGGCTATGATTATGATTGTTGTTGCCCTATGGACTAAACCCTCCGGTTTATATAGGCACCGGAGGGGGCTAGGGTTACACAGAGTCGGTTACAGAAAAGGAGATCTACATATCCGAATTGCCAAGCTTGCCTTTCACGCAAAGGAGAGTCCCACCCGGACACGGTACAAAGTCTTCAATCTTGTATCTTCACAGTCCACTAGTCCGGCCACAGTATATAGTCCGGCTGTCCGAGGACCCCCTAATCCAGGACTCCCTCAATTGGAATGGAATTTCTTGATCTCAACACATGAGTAGGTGGCTCTCTCTCAGAAAATGTAGGCTGGAAGTGTAGGCACGTTCTGATGGCTCTCTCACATATGAAGAAGTGGGTGGAGGGGTATATATAGACTTCACACAAAATCCAAACGTTACACACATTTGACATAACTCGGTCAGACCGACTAGAAGAACTCGGTGAGACCGATTTAGTTCAAAATGTGAACGTTAGGAATCTCGGCGGGACCAACTAGAACAACTCAGTCGGACCGGTGTGCTAGGGTTAGGGCAAGCATCAACTCAGTGGCACCGATTGCATCAACTGGGTTAGACCAAAGTGAAGCAATAAGGCAACAGAGAGAATATCAAGCAAACTCGATGAGACCGATTGCACATTTCGGTGAGATCGAAATAATACAACAAGCAATTCAGAGTTTGCAAGGCCAAATCGGTGAAACCATGATCTGTATCGGTGTGACTGAAGTGTCTAGGGTTTCTGGCAGTGGCTATGTCAAATGAACTCGGTGGCACCGGATAGGAGATTTCGGTGGGGCTGAGTTTGACTTTCGGTTTTGGACATATTTCGAAATGAGAAAGTGGTTGAGGGCTTTGGAGCAATATCACTAAGCATTTTGAGCAAGTAGACCATTAAGCAACACTTCATCCTCTTTTAATAGTCTTGGCTTTCCTATTGTCAAGACCCCGATCCTATGCCATACCGATCTAGCATGTAACACCTCATATCACTTTGCGGCCTCACGCACGGTATTCCCATGGGTGTCGCCTCACCAGGCCCGGGACCGTTTGCGCATTTTGGCTCACGTATATGATAGTGTCGCTAGCATCCATATGACAAAGAACCCGGGCTGACATGGCTAGTCGTAAACCCAAGGTGGTACTAACTTACAAGGACATGCATACATGACCCAGCAACGAACGTGTCGGTCATCAGCGAGTGAATCCGGGCTGTAGCAACTGGGCTAGCAGGACTCCGGTAAACCGGGATGTAGCAGGCTAATAGGACTCTGGTAGACACCGCGTGACATTTCCCCGAAGGAACAGACATAGGAACGAAGAAGGACACATGCCGGCCAGCCTAAGTGTTCCGGAGCAGTAGCAAGCTACCAAGGCTCAGTGGAAGCACTAGGAGACATTTCCCGGTAAGAGAGGCTAGATAAACAACTAGATAGTTAGATTCCACACATACCAAGCATTTCAATAACATACACACAATATGCTCGATATGTGCAAATACAACATGGCATCACAACATGACTCTACAACTCAAGTATTATTCAATAGGCTCTGAGGAGCAAGATATTACAAACATGGGCCACATGACCCAACATTCAGAGCATACAAGTCAAAGCACAAGCGGAAGCTTAACATGTCTGAGTACAGACATCTATAAATGGAAAAGGCTGAGAAGCCTGACTATCTACCAGATCCTGCAAAGGGCAGAAGATCGTAGCTGAGGTAACAAGCTAAACTTCGAAGTCCATGCGGAACTACTAGTGAGACTGAAGTCTCTCTGCAAAACATAAAATAGGCAAACATGAGTACAAATGTACCCAGCAAGACATACATCAGAACTAACTACATATGCATCATTATCAACAAAGGGGTGGTGGAGTTTAACTGCAGCAAGCCAGCTTTGACCCAGTGGCTATCCTGAACTACGACTGCAAGTAACTCTTTTGAGTTGGCGCACACGAGTCCACATATTCACTATATCAATACACCACTATGGATCCGCCCCCGTCTCCCTACGAGAACGCCATCCATAGCACTCATGCTTATCTTGCGTATTTTAGAGTTTCCACTTTCACTTGTCTATAAACTGTATAGGCAACCCAGAGGTCCTTTACCGTGGACGCGGCTATTCGAATAGATGATGGTAACCCTGCAGGTGTGTACTTCTTCACACATGCTCTCACCACTTACCGCCATGTACACGTCATGTATCTCGGCAACCTTCAAGCAGAAGCCTGCCGAGGGTGTCGGCCACGGCCTACCTAAACACTCAAGTCTCTAGTCTAGGTTTATCGCCTATTCAGGTTCCATCCGCAGGGAGTCCAGCCGAAGTTTCCCCATACGGCCCTAAACGATGTGTGCAGGGTTCCCGAGACAGCAAACAGGTGCCCGGTACACCGTGCCACGTGCCTACCGCATCACAGCCCACCCCTCGGGTCAGCGCTGCCCACGGCCTCCAGCATACTACAAAGACCAGAAACTACTTGCAACTCCTAGACAGAGGACAAGGGTGGTTAAGAAGCCACGAGGGTCAATTAAGGATCCAAATGAGTGGTAGTAGATGTTCATGGATCACAAACACAGAACTCAGTTCCTAAGGACGGCTTCAATGAGACAACCCACCATGTACTCCTACATGGCCTCTCACCGCTACCGTTACCAAATCGTGTTCACACATTTAGCTCACACACAGTAGGACATGTTCATCACTGTTCTAATTCATTCTCGATGAATCAGACCTGACTCAACTCTAAGCAGTAGCAGGCATGACAACAAGCATGAATGAGTAGGCACATCAAGGCTCAAACAACTCCTACTCATGCTAGTGGGTTTCATCTATTTACTGTGGCAATGACAGGTCATGTAGAGGAAAAGGCGTTCAACTACCGTAGCAAGTAATACATGAGTCGTTGTTGTCCTAATGCAGTAAAAGAGAGCAGGAGCGAGAGAGTGGTATTGTATCGGAATGAACAAGGGGGTTTTGCTTGCATGGCACTTCTGAAGATAGTATAGCTCTTCATCGGTGTCATCGAACTCATCGTCGGAACCACGTCTATCGAGAGGGGACAAACACCGGCAAACAAGGAAGAACATAATCAATGCAATGCACAATATAATGCATGATCATGCCATGGCAATATGATGTGCTTTGAGCTAATGCAACTAGCAGCAGGTTAAATGGAGTTGGTTTGAATCTAAGATTCAAATTCAAACTCCATATATGACATTTCAAATACCATTAATTCAAATTTCTGTATACAGCAGCTTTAAGTTGTTCAAACATGCATGATAATGCCATAAACAGATTCTTTGGATTTTTCTGATCATTTTACATATATAACTTATTTCATTGTGAGTTACAGTTGAATTTATATGAATTTTAGAAGTTTTAGGTATTTTCTGGAATTTCTGAATTATTTTAAATACAGTATTTTTTTACTGCGTCAGCATGACAACAACATGATGTCGGCAGGTCAATGGGGCTAGTCCAGGTCAAATCTGATGCGTGGGGTCCACACGTTAGTGACACAGGGATGCTTAGTGTCGCTGGTAGGTGGGCCTAGTCAACGGCCACGTCAGTTGGGTCAATTCTGACGCGTGGGGCCACTGTGATTAGTGAAGGCTAAACAGGAAACTAACTATTGTTGATTAAGGGCGTGGGGCCCGTATGTAAGTGGGTCAAGGGGTTAATTACTGGGTTATTAGCGTTAACTAGGTGGCCACGTCAGCAGTCACCAGAGCCTCGCCGGCGGTGACCTCGAACCAGGGCGGAGTTTGCTCGGAACTCGCCAGAGGCGACAGATCGATGTGCCAGGGGCACCAGAAGGTAGCCCATGCCCGTGCGCATCTAGGGAGACCAACGGGAGGTGCGGGTGTGGCCAGAGTTCCCCGGAAGCGAGCTCGCGGCGGCGGGCGGAGCTCGGCTTCGAGTGGTGCGGGGCTGCGGGGTACGGAGAGGCCAGACGAGGGGATATGCGGAGTCCTGGGGCAGCTAGGAGCTCGCTAGGCTCGTCGGTCTGAGCGCAACAGCATGGCAGCGCCATGCCCGGCGTCCATGGCGGACGGCAGCGCTCGGTATTGTGGCTAGCACGGTTACAGCGGGGAAAAACCACGGAGAGAGAGGGGGAACGTAGGGGAGCTCACCGCGGGGCTAGCAGAGGCGATGGCGAGGTCGGGGAAGCTCTGGACACACCGAATCGGGTGGTGGAGATCGCCGGCAGAGGCGGCGATGAGGACGGCAGGGACGATGTTGTAGGGTTCCTATGGTCGCGTGCATTTTGTGTGTAGCTCCACGTGGTCGTGGTGGAGCTCAGGACGCGGAGAGGAAGCGAGGGGGTGGCTGTGGCCATGCTGGGGCTCGTCGGCGCAGCCGCAGTGGCTTCGGCCATGGCGAGGAGAAGCAGAGGAGCGAGGGGAAAGCGAGCAGAGGGAGATAGTTCGATGCGGACGGAAGCGGTGAGGTCATCCGCGTCGTCGACGTGTCTCAGGGAGCAGCCAGACAGCTGCTGCGTGGCATGCGGCGAGCGCGCACTCGTCGAGCACACGCCCGCGTCCTCCTGGCGCGGTGGAGAAGACGGTGGCGGCACTGGTGGGCTGGGCCAGGTAACTGGGCTGGTGGGCGGGCTACACAGGTGAGGCCAGAAAGATTTCCTCCTCTCCTATTTTTTCCTATTTCTGTTTTTCTTTTCTAATTATTTCCTTTTGTTTTGATTTGATTCACAGACCAAATCACTTTTATATTCATGGAAAATAATTGTGTAAGCTATTTGGAGTCATCTAGAGGCACACAACATTTTCCAGAATTTTTGGACTTATAAACTAATATTTATGAATATAACTCGAACTCAAATAATGTATGGATTAAATAAAAGGCCCAGGAAAAAATACTTTTGGACCTTCAAAAATATTGGTTTGAATTTCATTCTTGCCAATATTTTTCAAAGCTAAAAAGGAACATTTCCCTGGAACATTTGAAGAAATTTTGGCTTGATCATTTCAAACTTTCTTCTGAGGCTTCTGGGAATTCTTCAATTCAAATTTCTTTAAATTTAAACATGATGATCAATAAAGACAGGCAAGGCCTGAACTGGGGTTGTGACACCTATGGACTCAATGTGATCTTGAATCACTAAAATATAAATGAGGAGTCTTGAGCTTTTGCCAACATGTGTCCTTAGCATTTTGAAGGGGTTCCACATGATGTTGTCCTTTCCACGCCATTGTTCAACTTATCTGAAATACACTAGATAAAAGTATTAGTCCAGCAAAAGATATGTTGACATTAATTACCAAAACCACCCAGGGAGCACTTGTGCTTTCAATCTCCCCCTTTTTGGTTATTGATGACAACATACATCAAAGCCTTAAATAAAAGATATGAAGAGTAACAAGTAAAAATTTGGAGAGTCATGTAACACGCATAAGCTCCCCTACATGTATGCAATCATGTGAAGATAGAATATAAGAACATGTGAATGCATAAGCATGACAGAGCAAGCAATGAGTTACATATATCTTGTCTATATGCATCAGAGAAAATGATGTTGTTAAGGAGTGTACCTTCATGTTTATGAGTCCCTCTTGCAAACAATATATACATTAGCAAGAGATCATAATGCAGATGAGTGTGATGCATATACTTACCTTGTGGTCTTGAGCTAGCTTTGGAAGGAGTAGACTTGAGAAAGTAAGGTTAGATAACACAAGAACACTATTAGTAAAGCAATTCAGGAAACCACAAAAGTACCAAAACTGGGATGACATGTAATGGGTGAGTACTGAGTACTTCCTTCAGATATTAACATGTCCCCAAAGACTTAAATGTGTGCAATGAATTCCAAAGATTTTCCTCCCCTGCACATGGATTATTTCTCCCCCTGAATCTAATATTGGATAGCGGGAGAAGGTAGGGTGAGATAAAATTAGAACAAGAAATGGTACAATCAACCAAAATCACAGCAACAAGGATATTCAAGTATATTGACATGTCTGTCGGTGTCAAAACCGGCGAATCTCGGGTAGGGGGTCCCGATCTGTGCATCTAAGGCTAATGGTAACAGGAGGCAAGGGACACGATGTTTTACCCAGGTTCGGGCCCTCTTGATGGAGGTAAAACCCTACTTCCTGCTTGATTGATGTTGATGATATGAGTGTTACAAGAGTTGATCTACCACGAGATCGTAGAGGCTAAACCCTAGAAGCTAGCCTATGATGATTATGATTCTGTCTCTAAGGACTAAACCCTCTGGTTTATATAGACATCAGAGAGGGCTAGGGTTTACATGGAGTCGGTTACAAAGAAGGAAATATAATATCCGGATCGCCAAGCTTGTCTTCCATGCAAAGGAGAGTCCCATCCGGACAGAGTACGAAGTCTTGAGGCTTGTATCTTCACGGTCCAACAGTCCGGCCAAAGTATATAGTCCAGCTGTCCGGATACACCCTAATCCAGGACTCCCTCAGTAGCCCCTGAACCAGGCTTCAATGACGATGAGTCCAGCGCGTAGATTGTCTTCGACATTGCAAGGAGGGTTCCATCTCCGAATACTCCAAAGTAATTATCAAACAGTTAAATCATGTCCGGATCTGCAAGATGATCCTCACATACCATCGCAGAGAGAATGATATTTCACAAACGTAATCTGCTGACAACTTCAGATAACGTGACATGACACTACGGTCGGGTCATCATCCGAACCGTTTTCCCACAACCAGCCACAGCGCATATTGCGAGGCGGTTTCCTCGGCACGTCTTGTCAAAGAGATATCATGTCCCCTTATCACGGGATTCCCATCAATACGGGTATGGGTAACCCAACCGCGCCATCAATCGTGGTGCTTGGGAAATAAGCGATTCTCAACGGGAAAATGGGGAGGCGCACCGTTTTTGTCGCCTTTATAAAGGGATAAGTATTCCTCATTTTTACCCACGCCTTCTTCCTCCTCTGCTTACCCATTCCCACACCCTCGAGCTCCAGCGCCCTAGTTCACGCCTTCTCCGCACAGCCAAACATGTCCGGAGCAGGAGGCAAGTGGGTGGCCTCCACCATGAAGGAGGAGCATATTGCGAAGCTTTGGGCGGCCGGATACTTGGCCGCAGACATCACGCACCGGCTACCGGACGCAGGGCAGATCATTCCAACTCCAGAACCCCACAAGAGGGTCGTGTTTCTCGCCCACTTCGTCCGTTGATTGGGATTTCCACTTCATCCCTTCGTCCGCGGGCTCAAGTTCTACTACAGGCCAGATTTCCATGATCTAGCCCCAAATTTCGTCCTCAACATCTCGGCGTTTATCGTCGTGTGCGAGGCCTTCCTCCGCATCAAACCTCACTTCGGCTTGTGGCTACGAATCTTCTGCGTGAAGCCAAAGATCGTGAGCGGCCAGCAAGCGGAGTGCGGAGGAGCCATGGTGGGCAGGATGCCCAATGTTACCTTGCTTGATGGCTCCTTCGCGAAGACTGTGAAAGGGTGGCAATAGGGGTGGTTCTACATTACTGAGCCACGCGACGCCAACTGGGTGGCGGCCCCTGAATTCCGATCCGGAATTCCTATGCGGCTCACGTCCTGGAAAAGAAGGGTATGGCCTAGGGTGAGCCCGCGGAGCTGACCGGACTTCAAAACTGCATCAAGAATATGATGGACAAGAAAATCAAGCTTGTCAACATGGTACAGGTCATGCTCGTCCGCCAAATTCTTCCGTGCCAAAGACGGGCATTTAATCTGTGGGAGTTCGTCCTGGCCGAACATCAGACACTTCGAGAGCTCTACGGCATGAGAAACAAGGACGCGTGGAAGGCCCTTGAGGGAGTCCTGGATTAGGGGGTGTCCGGATGGCCGGACTATGACCTTTGGCCGGAGTCCCAGACTATGAAGATACAAGATTGAAGACTTTGTCCCGTGTCCGGAGAGGACTTTCCTTGGCGTGGAAGGCAAGCTTGGCGATTCGATGTGAAGATATCCTCCCATTGTAACCGACTCTATGTAACCCTAGCCCTCTCCGGTGTCTATATAAACCGGAGAGTTTTAGTCCATAGGACGAACAAAAATCATACCATACGCTAGCTTCTAGGGTTTAGCCTCTCTGATCTCGTGGTAGATCAACTCTTGTACTACCCATATCATCAATATTAATGAAGCAGGAGTAGGGTTTTACCTCCATCGAGAGGGCCCGAACCTGGGTAAAAACACCGTGTCCCTTGTCTCCTGTTGCCATCCGCCTAGACGCACAGTTCGGGACCCCCTACCCGAGATCCCCCGGTTTTGCCACCGACATTGGTGCTTTCATTGAGAGTTCCTCTGTGTCGTCACCGTCAGGAAGGATGCCGCACCCCATCTTTAAAGACCGCGTTGTTGCTAAAGGAGCTTTGGCTGTCGGCCAAACTCTACGGCTAGGCAGTTTTTTGATGACCGCCTGTTCGTCCGGCGCGCCGACGAAGACCTCTCGGGTCATCGAAAGCAATATCCACATCAGCTCAGAAATTGCCGAGCAGTTAGATTTGATGGAGCTCTCTTCCCTAAACGAGCTCTTGGATCGCATCGCCGCCCTGGGAGTCGCTACAGATTACGGCCAGGTTGGGCTTAAACCCGATCAAAGAGAGATTGACTCTCCCTTCGTCACCCACCATGTTGAACTGGTGGAAGAACAATGCGGTGAATCTTTGCCCATCCTAAGGACCAGATGTGTCCGGATTCCTGATCCCTCCAAGCCGGACATCCGCGGAGGGGTGGACGTCGCCCAAGCTCTGAACCTAAAGTCAGGCAGCGGGCCTAATTCATTGAATAACGTCCAAGAAAACAAGCTTCCGAGTTCAGAAATTTCTTGGCCCATGAGTCTTAGATCGGGCGAGGTTCCGGATTTAAATCCACCCACCCACCCAAATACAAGGGATCTATCCAAAATTTGGCAAGAGCCCGGGGAAACAGTACACCATTGCTGGGCCAGATTCCTCCTGGTTAGGAATAGGATAAAGGACTGCCGCGAGAGGGATGCAATTTCATTCTTCTGTAACAACTGCACGGACATCGGAATCCTCAACGCCATAAGTCGCCGCAAAATTACACGCTTCGCCGACTTGACATCCATAGTACGAAAGAACGAAACAAAATTCTGGGACAATCCGACCCTGAATACAATCCAGTCCGAAACAAAAGGGCACATTATCGCCAGGCACCTGAGCCAAACAGCAAAAAACAAAAACCCTCTATAGGGTATGGAACCGTACTGGAGGGATGGCTCAATGGACCCTGTAAAATTCATAGTACAAAGGAAGTCACACCAACTCACAACCTTAGAGCATGCTGGATACTCCGACAGGTGGCCATAAGTGGCGAGGAGCTTCTAAATCCAGAATCCGCAGAGCACCACTCCAGAGACGCCAGTACGGTGTCAACAGTCTTCGAGACTTTCGCATCAAACAATGCGAGGAAACGAACGCTCCGCAGCCTTACCGAAGTCTACCAAGTAGCAACAATAAACCCATGGAGTGACACGGCTATTACCTTCAATGCCAGTGACGAACCTAAATTCCGGACAGCCCGAGCACCAGCCGCACTGTTCCTCAGTCCGATAGTGGACGGCTTTCGGCTTACAAAGGTACTCATGGACGATGGCAGCGGATTGAACCTCATTTATGAGGAAACCCTGCGAAAAATGGAAATAGACTGGAGCCGCATTGAGCGAAGGAACACAACCTTTAGAGGAATAATCCCCAGTCGGGAAGCGTGCTGTTCAGGGAAAATCACACTAGATGTGGTGTTCGGCACGCCGGATAATTACAGATCTGAGGAGGTCACATTTCAAGTGGCCCCGTTCAGCAACGGATACCACGCCCTGTTAGGGCGAGAAGCATTCACAATTTTTCAAGCTATACCCCATTACGGGTACATGAAGCTTAAAATGTCCGGACCCAACGAAATCATCACTCTTGCTAGTGATCCAGACACAGCGCTCCGCGCCGAAAACAAGACAGCCACACTGGTCCTCGAGGCATTATCCGAAGCCCTGGCGGCCGAGGAACTAACTGTGTTGCGCTCCACGGTGGATAGGGATGACGTGATACTCGACAAAAGATCCAAGTCCACCTCCTTCAAGCCGGTAGACGAAATAGTCAAGTTCCAAGTCCATCCAACGGACACTACAAAAACGGCCTCCATCAGGGCACAGCTAAACCCTGATATAGACGCCGCACTTGGAGAATTCCTACGAGAAAATTGGGATATTTTTGCCTGGCACCCTTCAGACATGCCAGGAATCCCATGCAGGCTGGCCGACCACAGCCTGAACATCCTAGAAGGATTCAAGCCCGCCAAGCAGACTCTTCGGCGTTTCTCCGAACCTAAGAGACAAGCCATGGGAGTGGAGCTAGCCAAAATACTGGAAGCCTGATTCATCAGAGATATAAAACATCCGGACTGGCTAGCAAACATGGTGATGGTACCAAAGAAGGACAAATCTTGGTGCCTATGCGTCGATTTAAAAGACCTAAATAAGGGCTGCCCAAAGGATCCCTTCCCCCTCCCCGCATTGATCAAATCATCGACACCACTGCAGGACACGATTCATTGTGTTTCCTCGATGCATACTCTGGCTACCACCAAATCAAGGTGGCAGAGTCAGACCAAGCCGCAACGGCATTCATCACCCCATATGGCCCATTCTGCTTCAACACAATGCCCTTCAGGCTCAAAAACGCCAGCGCAACATATCAGCGCATGATTCAGACATGTCTGGCCAACCAGATCGGCAAAACGGTTGAAGCGTACATGGATGACGTGGTCGTCAAAACCAAACACGCCGAAACTCTAATAGACGACTTGAGGCTCATGTTCGATAACCTCCGAACATATGACATTAGGCTTAACCTAGAAAAATGCATTTTCGGCGTACCAGCCGGAAAGCTCATGGGCTTCATTGTATCCGGTAGAGGAATTGAAGCAAACCCAGCCAAGATCCGAGCCCTGTCACAATTGGATATTCCAAAAGATCTCAAGCAAATACAAAAATTGATTGTATGCGTGGCGGCTCTAAGCCGCTTCATCTCCCGCTTGGGGGAAAAGGCATTACCCCTTTACCGCCTCCTTCGGCGCACCGAACACTTCGAGTGGACGGATGCCGCCACGGCCGGACTCGAAGAAATAAAAGCCATACTGGCAACAAACCCTGTCCTGGTCGCGCCGAACATCGGTGAACCAATGTTGTTATACATAGCGGCAACTCACCAAGTTGTAAGCGCAGTCCTCATCGTCGAACGAGAAACGAAAGGACACAAATTCCCTGTCCAAAAAGCAGTGTACTACGTGTCCACTGTCCTCATTCCATGCAAGTCCCGGTACCCGCATTACCAAAAAATAGCATACGCAGTGTTCATGGCATCCCGGAAGCTACGACACTACTTTCAAGAGTGTTCGATAACAGTAGCCTCCGAAGCACCTCTTAACGATATCATAAACAACCGCGACGCAACATGCCGGATTGCCAAATGGGCCATTGAGCTCCTCCCGTTCGACATACAATATAAGCCATGACGAGCCATCAAGTCGCAAGCCTTGGCCGACTTTGTCGCTGAATGGACTGAAGCCGAACTCCCTAAAGAGTACGGCACATATTCCAACTGGACCATGCACTTTGACTGCTCCAAAATGCTGGCGGGCCTGGGGGCTGGCGTCGTCCTGACGTCCCCAACAGGAGATACAGTCCAATATGTACTCCAGATAATGTATACGGACTCCAACAATGCAGCCGAATATGAGGCCCTTCTACACGGCCTCCGGAGGTGCACGGGGATTCAAACCTCGCAATATCCCAAATAAACAGAGACTTTGACGCCAAAGATCCGAAAATGGCAGCTTACCACAACGCCGTCCTAAATATGTCAGCTCGGTTCAAAGGGCTGGAATTCCACCATATAGCCAGAGAAAATAATCAGACATCATACGTCCTGGCATGCATCGGCGCAAAGCGCGATGCAGTCCCCCCCCCCCAAAATTTTCCTGGAAAGGCTATTCAAGCCATCCGTACAGTGGGAAGGGGAAACCAGAATTAACAATCCGGACCAGGCCGCATCACCTGACCCCGAACACCCTGACACAAGGAAGACTCCATCAATGAATTCACACCCTCAGCCCACGCAATAATGGCAGTAATTGCCCCGTGGACAGAACCATTCTTAGCCTACTTAACTAGGCAGGAAATCCCCAAAGACCAAAATGAGGCACGCTGCATAGTGCGGCGATCTAAAGCCTATAAAGTCCATGAAGGAGAGCTTTATAAGAAAAGCACCACCGGAGTCCTTCAAAGGTGTATCTCCGAAGAGGAAGGGCGGAACCTTCTGGCGGAAATTCACGCCGGACTCGGCGGTCACCACGCCGCAGCCCGAGCCCTTGTGAGAAAGGCCTTCCGTACCGGATTTTATTGGTCGACGGCCCGGGCAGACGCTCAGGACTTAGTCCAGTTATGCGTCGGTTGCCAATTATTCGCTAATCAAAGCCACATGCCGCCTACCGCCCTACAAACCATACCCATCACCTGGCCTTTTGCGGTATGGGGGCTTGACATGGTTGGACCCCTTAAGGGAGGAACCCACAAGCAAAAATATCTACTTGTCATGGTGGATAAATTCACCAAATGGATAGAGGTCAAGCCTGTTAAGATGGCCGAATCCGGACCGGTGATAGACTTCATATCCGAGGTTGTGCACCATTACGGCGTTCCCCACAGCATCATTACTGACAACGGCACAAACTTTACGGCCGATGAAGTTAAACTCTGGTGCAAAAACATGGGCATTAAGCTCGATTACGCTTCAGTCTATCACCCACAAACTAACAGTCAAGTCGAGCGAGCCAACGGTCTAATCATGAGCGGCATCAAACCCCGATTAGTGCAAACCCTCACAGAATCTAACACGCACTGGGTAGGGGAGCTTGACTCTGTACTCTGGGGGCTGCGGACCACGCCGAATTGCACTACCGTATTCACACCATTTTTTATGGTATACGGCGCAGAGGCAGTCCTGCCCTGCAACATAATTCATGACTCACCTCGCGTGCGCATGTACGAAGAAAGAGAAGTCGAGCTCGATCGGCAGGACAGCTTGGACACATTGGAAGAGGAGCGCGACATGGCGAAGGCCCGTTCCGCATTCTATCAACAGCAGGCTCGAAGATATCAAAGCAGAGAAGTACGAGCCAAAACTTACAATGTTGGCGAACTAGTTCTACGCCCGCCGAACAAGAAAAACGACAAACTCAAACCCAAATGGGAGGGTCCCTTCACAATTGACCAAGTCCTGACTAGTGGAGCGTACCGTCTGTGAAATGCATCGGACAACTGACTCGAGCCGAACCCATGGAACGCAGCACGCCTACGAAGATTCTACGCCTAGCGCCGGACTCTGTGTTCGTCTCCTTCCTCTGTCACCTTCCTTTTTTAAAATTTAGTTGCCTGGTTTTTTTCTCCTACTTCCTCCCTTCTTTCTCCCAAGCCTCTAGGGGCTTGCTTGCGCGATTGTTTGCACATAATTGATGCGCTACCCGCGCTCATTATACCTGGGGGCTTCTTTATCAGAAGCTTATATACACGGGCCTCATGCCCAAAACATGTGTGACACTTCTGCATGAACCTTTTAAGCACCATTATATGTATCGATATGACTTAAGTTTTGGCCAAGCTGGGTTGCCTGGCTCATGTGCTTACCCCTACGTTCCCGTTTGTTCGGCTAGGTGGTAAAGGGAGCACCTCTGCGATTGTTACCGCCGGGTCAGCCGGACGTGTACCTCAGACTGGGTGAAGCCGAAAGCTAGCGTTCTTAAGGGAATATTTGGTCGGTGAACTAAAATATGATTTTTTCTATTTATCTGCCCCCAGATGCTTTTCTTCTTTCTTTTCACAGTCCGGACATGCACTTTAGGGCATGCCTCCCAGGGAAAGGAACCCCTAACGGAACTATTCTCCCTGGAAGATGTTTCTTACTAACCATGTAATATAACATAACTAGTTGGACACTTGTCTGCTGAAGCACTTATGACCCCTACGCCTGGTCTCCATGCATGCCTCGGTTCTTACATAATCGAGAGGATATTCGGACACACTCCGGACTATCGGGTCCAGAGGTTGAAGCGAAAAGGTCCGCAATGACAAACGATCTACAATCCAGATAGAAGGCATTTTACATGTCATTTTAAATTACATAGTCAATTTGACTCGATATATTCTTCTTCTATACCATCCAACAGGATGTCTAATTTTCAGTCCTGTTGAGAATACTTGGCAGCTAGCTCTACCTGGCCATACAGTAAACTAACAGGGATCTTCTTTCCGTCAGGCCCCATAGGGCCGACCTCGGCCATGTGGTTTAGGTCAGCCTTCGTGTACCGAGTCTTCACCATGGCCCAGGCCTCCCTGGCACCTTGATGGCAGGCCGATATCTTCCACAACCGGAAGCGCTGCCGCACTCCCTCTAGCTTCTCTGCAAGCTCTCCAAGGCCTTCGGGAATGGAGAGGGATGGCCACATAGCCTGGACGACACCTTGCATCGCCTGCCGAACTCGTTCATGCAGTTGCAACAGCTCGGGGAGAAGGTCCCCCGCTGAACCGGGCATTTCCTCCGTAGGACGACCTGTCAGCATATCTGCAGACATAGCTCTGTCAATCGACTTCCTTGCCGAACTCTTTTTTTGAAGATTCGTTTAAGCACTTACTTAAAATGCCGCGTCGAAGTCGCTGATTCTCCTTTACGAAATCAGACAGCTGAGCACGAACATCCTTTAGTTCCTCGCCCAGCTGGGTATTGGCGTCTTGAAGCTTATTCTTCTCTTGCTCACCCTTGTCAGCACGCTCTCGCCGGCCTTTAACTGGCGCAGGAGTTGCTGCTTGTCCGGATTCACTCTGGCCCCATCTGCACTGTTATTGTCAGAATCGCACACATGCCACACTTCACCACAAAATTATCTTTCGAAGCATATATTACCTGAGGGGGTCCCCTTGGCATTCTCTGAAGCGGCCAGTGCGGCCTCGAGTTGGGCCTTGCACTCTTCCAGCTCCTGCAACAGTTGCGTGTTCTTTTTTGTAAGATCCTGCACAACATATGATCCTTAAATCAGTTATCTTAACTGTTTCAAGTCTCGGGGGCTACTGACATATATAACCATCATATTTACTCACCTGTATGTCTTTCACATACTGCTCTGTGGCTCTGGTTAGACCATTTTGAGCGGCACGGAGGTACGCATCTCCCGTATTAAAGGCGTCCAACGCCTCTTGGGAAAAACATGCGTCACGAAGAACAGTGCGGTGACGCCTGTGGTTCATGGCACTCTCCACCTCTGAATGGGTGGTAGATAGCCCGCCCGCGTCCTCTGTCGGAGGAACGTCCGGTCCACGCCATGTATTCGCCTCCGCTTCCGGATCCGGCCTTGCAGCCCGGCCGGTGGATATAGTCCGGCGGGCGCTCTTCTTCCTGAGAAGAGCATGAGCGTTAGTATGACTTAAGGGCATAAACCCTAGGCGTTAAAATTGCGCGCCGTACCGTTGCGCCGGAGTCTCGATCCGGCCTGCACTCCTTTTTAGCCCGCTTGGCTTCAGTGGCCCTTGTTGGCTACCCACCGCGGGCTCGGCCCTCCGCCTGAAGGATTTCCCCAGCAAAACGAAACACTATTGGTTTACGACAATTAAAATAAAGCATGGATGGATCCTCTTGAAAGTACTGGGACTTGGTCTCGGTTACCTTTGAGGCTGGGAGTAGTCCGGGATAGCCGGCCGTAATGGCCACTAAGGTGTTGTCCGTACTCAATTGGTGAAACACCCCATCAATTAGCTCCACACATAGGTCCGGGTCCTCTTGGGAGTCCGGGTCGAGGGACCGTTCCGGGTCCTCGGGTTGTGGAGGAGGGTTGCTTATCTCCTTCACAGTCTGGCGCAGCTCCTGCGTTAAAATTGCTAGACTAAGTACTCAATTATGGGAATGTGAAAACAGGTAGGCAAGTGAAAATGTTCGCTCACCCAGCTTGGAGGACTGTACATGGAGAATCCGCCCCATGGATTGACACGGAGGAATTCCTCTTCTTCTCCCTTGTACAAAGCGGATAAGATCTTCATTAAAGTGGCAGCTGAATCCGGCCCCTTGCGACCGCACCAGGTGGCGTCGTCGTCCCTATTGAAATCCCACATGGGGTGGCCTCTGTACTGAAGCGGCTGCACCCCCCACATAATGCATGTGGCCATGACCTCGATCATGGTCAGTCTGGAATGAGCCAACAACCTTATCCGGCTCATCAGGTAAAGGACGTCCCTGTCAGTTTCCCTCTGAGGGTTCCGTGGGCGCCAGCTCAGGCGTTTCCTCAACGGAGCGTTATTGAACTCAGGGAGGCCGATCCGTACAGGGTCCGGCAGGGGGCCATCGTCCATATAAAACCATTCCGAAGGCCAGTCCTCGGACGCCTTCTTTGGGGTTCCGGGTAGATATCCGGTCCCGGCGATGCGCCATAATTCGGCTCCGCCCACTTGATAAATTAACCCCTCCTGAGAGCGGGGCACAAGGCAGAACAACCTCTTCCAAAGCGCGAAATGGGCCTCGATGCCCAAAAATAGCTCGCAGAGGGCCACGAAGCCCGCAATATGCAGTACGGAGGCAGGCGTAAGGTTGTGTAGCTGGAGGACGTAAAACTCCAGTAGCCCTCGGAGAAACAGATGAATTGGAAATCCAAGTCCTCTTATTAAATAAGGGACTAGGCATACCCGCTCTCCTTGGGAGGGATTGGGGATGCTCTCCGCCTGCTCTCCGCCGCTATAGGTTGCAATACCGGCTCGAACTGGGACCATATATGCTGGGGGGAGGAGCCCCTTGGATTGAAGCACTACTAGCTTGCTATGCGGGACGGAACACCGCTCCCAATCTTCGGGCTGAGGGCTGGAGAGGCGAGAGGAGGAGCTGCTCCGAATGGCCATGGTGGAATGGATCTCTGTCGAAAGTGCTCTGATGGATACTCGCGGAGGGAAGGTGGATCTAAATCCCCGTCTCTTCTATGGGCGGCTCATTTACGTGGCCGGGGGGGGGGGGTAAATGAAAAAAAAACTCCCTGGGTTTTCGCATTCGTTTGACACGTGGAAGATGGTCATTATTGGGCACAGAAGCTGAGGAGGGCAGCACGCACTAGAAGCCGGACACTATTCGACAGGTACATGGAATTTGGAGGAGAACCCGCCTTGCAATGCCGAAGACAAACTTGCGCGCCGGACTTATCGTCATTGAAGCCTGGTTCGGGGGCAACTGAGGGAGTCCTGGATTAGGAGGTGTCCGGATGGTCGGACTATGACCTTTGGCCGGACTCCCGGACTATGAAGATACAAGATTGAAGACTTTGTCCCGTGTCCGGATAGGACTTTCCTTGGCGTGGAAGGCAAGCTTGGCGATTCGATATGAATATCTCCTCCCATTGTAACTGACTCTATGTAACCCTAGCCCTCTCCGGTGTCTATATAAACCGGAGAGTTTTAGTCCATTGGACGAACAACAATCATACCATAGGCTAGCCTCTAGGGTTTAGCCTCTCTGATCTCGTGGTAGATCAACTCTTGTACTACCCATATCATCAATATTAAGCAAGCAGGAGTAGGGTTTTACCTCCATCGAGAGGGCCCGAACCTGGGTAAAAACACCGTGTCCCTTGTCTCCTGTTGCCATCCGCCTAGACGCACAGTTCGGGACCCCCTACCCGAGATCCGCCGGTTTTGACACCGACAGCCCTATTCAAGGCCTCCGAAATACCTCCTCCCACATCCAAGGACTGCGGACTTCACGCCACGCACCTCCCCCGCCCAGTGAGTTTTTAGACTATCACCAGATGTAGTTTTTCCCAGCGTACTCACGAGAGGGTCTTAAGTCATTGTGTGTATTTAATCAGGAGTACGTGGAGATGGCGGAGCGGATCGACTATCCGGATCCACTGCTAGAGGGTCCAACAGACGCTCTCCTGATGGAGATGCTAGTCCCGGCACCCTACAAGGCACCGGAAAAGAAGGCCGAAAAGAAGGCCCCGGGGACCAGGAAGGGTCTCCGGCATAAGGTCGTACTAGACGCCTCATCCGGAGACGACGAGGAACTGTAGCGACCTGACCCGAATGGATCACGTCTACTGTGCTACGATGTCATCCTTGGATCAGTAATGCTGACACCACACAGTACATCGAGGATTTATAGCAGAGTTGCAATCACACTGTTATTACATCGATGGCTCAAAAAGAACTTATTACAATAATCATGGCTTAAGGCCATCTAATAACGATAACAGCGGAAGACTTGGAAGATAAGTGAGTCCATCAACTCCAACGGCATCACTGAGTATAGAACCACGACCTAAAACGGCACCTTAATTATCGTCTGAAAAGTCTGCAACATGAAAAGTTGCAGCCCGAAAACGGGTCAGCACATGGAATATGCTGGCAATGTAACACATAGAGAGAGGTAATGAGTATTGGCTATACTACATGCATATTTGGCTGGTGGAAAAAGCTCTATGGTTACAGTTTTGCATAAAGCCAGTTTTTCCCTACTGCAAAGGAATAAATTTGTTTAACTATCATGGTGGTTGTTAAACATTGAGAATGGTTGACAGCATCCTCAATCCCAATTAAAAGTACTCATTAAAAACCCAACAATATTAATTAAAGTAACATGTTGAGATTCACATGATATTCAAGTACTAGATACTCAAGATGTCCATAACCGGGGACACGGCTAATCATGATTAGTTTGTACACTCTGCAGAGGTTTGCACACTTTTCCCCACAAGACTCGATCGCCTCCGTTTGGTTTCTCGCACTACACGGTGTTTGAGAAACGGATGACCGAGACACAGTCTTTCAGAAGCGCTAGCACCTTACATGTGGGTACACCTGTACACCTACATCCCCTACATCTTCTAGCCTACCCGTAAGAGTTCGCACAACTTACTCCACTATGCCAGAGCCCATAATGGCTTGTGGCTGCACACGTAAGTTACTAGTATGAATTATCTTATGATCCCTTTGAGCCTGGGTGGCGGTCCGAAAAAAAAACAGGCAAGTCCGGATAGACATCAGGTGCGTCAATCCACCCAGATGTGTGTTTAAGTTTCCACCTTAGATAAACCATTAAAATTATCAATCTCACATCTGTCATGGATATCACTCAACCAATCCACGTCTACTAGCATAGCATGGCAATATAAGCAAACGTAGAGTAACTCCCAAAGGTTTGATAATAAAATAGGTAATAGGTACTACCTCATCTACTTCCCATCCCACAATTTATTTTAGATCCTAATCATGCAAGTGGTTGAGGATTGATCTAATGCATAAAAACTGGGTATGAGAAAGTATGATCAAAGTGTTACTTGCCTTGCTGACGATCCGCGAAACCTAGAGACTCGAAGTAACAAGCGGCGCACTCCGGGTGATCTATCGCAGACAAACAACAAGCATACAATAAGTACTCATCTAATGCACAGGTAAATCTCGAATAGAAGATCTAAACAGAAAGTTCAACTTAAGAACCCTGGTTGCAAAAAGAATCGAATCAAAATTAGCAACAAAAGTCAAACGACGAAAGATAACAACTCGGTTCTAGCAAGTTGAAACTAAGTCAAATTTTACAGTAGCAAAACTTTGTTTAAGTTGATTAGTCGGAACAGCGGTTTCGAAATGAAACTCCAGGCGCTTGAATCACCTGATTCCGATAAACGAGTGGAAAGATAGACTAGAAAGAAGATCGGATCTGAAATCACGATCGGAAGAATCGCGGAATAAATCCGACGAGAAAAGAGAACGATGAACGGTTAAACGAACAGCCGTTCATTAACCGAGGCGATCCGGTGATCACGTTCGTTAAGACAAACGGTCCGGCGAACGCTCGCTAAACAAAACTGGAAACAAAAACCGGCAAGAAAAACCGATCTAGGGTTTCGGAGAAGAAAAACCGAACGAAAAACCGATCTAGAAAACCGGAACGGTTAGAAGAAAACGATCCGAGAAAAAGAGACGCGGGGCAACCTCGGCGAGGTCTCCGGTGAGGGGCTCCGGCGGCGTGGGCGTGGGGCGGCGGCGGCAAGGTGCGGCGGCAGCGCGGGTGAGGGGCGGCGGCGGCGTAGGGCGACGGCGCTGGGTGGGGCGGCGGCGTAGGTGGTGGTGAGGAGAGGAGAGGAGGGGTTTGGTTTGATGGTTTAGAGGGGGGTGCTTGGGTATTTATATTGGGGAGGGGAGGGTTTTGCTTGGGGTAGGGGGCAAGAAATAGATTAGGATTAGGAAACAAGAGGAATAGATCTAGGAATAGATACACAATAAACGAAGTAGGAAAAGAGTCCTACTAGGACTTGGGAAAAGAAGCGGCGGCGGCTCCCTGGCTTGGCGCGCGTGCGCGGTGGCCTGGGGCGCGGTGGCCTTCGGCCCGGCTGGGCCTTGGCCTGGCCGGCCTTGGTCCAGTTTTTTTTATAAATAGTTTCCGCGCGCAGAAAAAAAACAAAAAGAGATCTAAACGAACTCCGAAAAATCTAAAGTAAATTTTCCCCGACTCCTAAAAATGAGCCGAACAAAATGAACTTTACTCGGGGCCTAAAATGCAATTTTTTTAAATGCGCATTTTTCCCTATCCAACTAAAATGCAAATAAAACTCTGGCAAACAAAAATTGATCTATTTATTAAATCTTCATTTTCCTAAATTTTGGGAAAGTCATATTATTCCCTCTCTCATATTTTGACACCGGAAAATTTATTGAAGATAAAACAAATAAATCAAACGATCCTCTTTTCAAAATTTGAGAAACTCTCAAATATGAAAATAACGAAATCTCCAACTCTCTCTCCGAGGGTCCTTGAGTTGCGTGAAATTTCTAGGATCAGCCAAGATGCAAGAAAATATGTTATGCATGATGATCTAGTGTGTAACATTCCAAATTGAAAATTTGGGATGTTACAAACCTACCCCCCTTAAGATGAATCTCGCCCTCGAGATTCGGGTTGGCTAGAAAATAGGTGAGGGTGGTCCTTGAGCAAATCTTCTTCTCTCTCCCAGGTGGCTTCATCCTTAGTGTGGTGGCTCCACTGAACCTTGCAGAACTTGATAACCTTGTTGCGAGTAACTCTGCTGGCAAAATCGAGAATCCTGACTGGTTTCTCCTCATATGTTAAGTCATCCTTCAACTGAATTGCTTCAAGTGGCACTGTATCTCTTAGCGGTACTTCCGTCATCTCGGCGTGACATTTCTTCAGCTGGGAAACATGGAATACATCATGAACTCCTGATAGTCCCTCTGGCAATTCCAATTTATAAGCAACTTCTCCCATGCGTTGCAAAATTCTATATGGTCCAACGAAACGTGGTGCTAACTTTCCTTTAACTCCAAATCGCTTAACTCCTCGAAGTGGGGATACTCTGAGATAAACTCTGTCTCCAACTTCGTATTCTATCGCCTTGCGTTTTAAATCTGCATAGCTTTTCTGTCTTGACTGGGCTACCTTGAGCCTATCGCGAATCAACTTAACCTTCTGTTTAGACTCCTTAATCAAATCTGGTCCAAACAACTGACGGTCTCCGGTTTCGTCCCAAGATAGCGGTGTCCTACACCTCCTTCCGTACAAAGCCTCGAAAGGTGCCATCTTCAAGCTGGTTTGGTAACTGTTGTTATAGGAAAACTCTGCATACGGCAAGTTATCGTCCCAACTAGATCCATAGTCTAGTGCACAAGCTCTTAGCATATCCTCCAAAATCTGATTGACTCTCTCAGTCTGTCCATCTGTCTGTGGGTGAAAAGCTGTACTGAATTCTAGCCTAGTTCCCAACGTTTCATGCAACTGATTCCAAAACTTTGAGGTAAATTGAGTTCCTCTATCTGATACGATACTCCTCGGAACTCCATGCAAACACACAATTCTGGTCATGTATATCTTCGCCAACTTAGCGCTGCTATAGGTAGTCTTAACTGGAATGAAATGCGCTACCTTCGTCAAGCGGTCGACTATAACCCAAATCGAATCATAGCCTGAACGAGTCTTTGGCAAACCTGTGATGAAATCCATGCCTAGTTTATCCCACTTCCATTCGGGTATCGGCAATGGCTGCAACAATCCTACTGGCTTCTGATGTTCTGCCTTCACTCTCTGACATACATCACAAACTGCTACATACTCCGCGATATCCCTCTTCATTCCGGTCCACCAGAACGTTTCCTTCAAATCCAAATACATCTTGGTATTTCCTGGGTGAATCGAGTAGGGTGAATCATGTGCCTCTTGCAAAATCAACTTCCTGATCTCCGGGTCATTTGGCACGTAAATACGGTCCTCAAACCATAGGGTATCGTGCTCATCCTCACGAAATCCCTTAGCTTTTCCTTCGCTCATTTTCTTCTTTATATCCGCAATCTCTTTGTCATTTTCTGAGCTTCTCTGATTTTATCCATCAAGGTAGACTGAATCTCCAATGCTGCTACGTAGCCTCTCGGAACTATTTCCAAACATAGCTCACGAAGATCTTCTGCTAACTCCTTTGGTATTTCTTCCGTCAATAGCGTATTGACATGACTCTTGCGGCTCAATGCGTCAGCTACTACATTAGCCTTTCC
This sequence comes from Triticum dicoccoides, assembly GCF_002162155.2. Taxonomy (NCBI): domain Eukaryota; kingdom Viridiplantae; phylum Streptophyta; class Magnoliopsida; order Poales; family Poaceae; genus Triticum; species Triticum dicoccoides. The sequence goes on along the minus strand of NC_041387.1, from coordinate 325,600,875 downwards.
GGGATGATAATGCAATCTCATATCATAATCCTTGATGAGTTCCAACCATCTCCTTTGTCTAAGGTTTAACTCCTTCTGCGTGAAAATGTACTTCAAACTCTTGTGATCCGTGTACACCTCACAATGATTTCCAATGAGGAAATGTCTCCATGTCTTCAATGCATGCACTACGGCTGCTAACTCCAAATCATGTGTGGCATAATTTAATTCATGAGGTTTCAGTTGTCGTGAAGCATACGAAACAACTCTTCTTTCCTGCATAAGCACTGCTCCAAGTCCTCGACGTGAAGCGTCGCAATACATCTCATAATCCTTGGTCTGATCTGGCAAAATTAGCACTGGTGAGGTAACCAATCTTTTCTTCAACTCCTGAAAACTTGCCTCACAGTCCTCAGTCCATATGAACTTGGTATCCTTTTTCAGCAACTCCGTCATAGGCTTTGCAATCCTTGAGAAATTCTCAATGAATCTCCGGTAGTATCCTGCGAGTCCAAGAAAACTCCGGATCTCTCCAACTGTCGTTGGTGCTACCCAATTGGTTACGGTCTCAACCTTTTTGGGGTCAACTGCTATACCTGCTCCGGATATAACGTGTCCGAGAAATACAACTTCCTTTAGCCAAAACTCACATTTGCTGAACTTGGCATATAACTGATGTTCCCTTAGTTTCTCCAAAACCAATCGCAAATGTTCCTTATGCTCTTCTTCATTCTTCGAGAAAACCAAAATATCATCAATGAACACCACGATGAACTTATCCAAAAACTCCATAAACACTTTGTTCATCAGGTTCATGAAATAGGCCGGTGCGTTAGTCAGTCCAAATGACATAACGGTGTACTCATACAGTCCATATCTTGTGGTGAACGCTGTCTTAGGTATGTCCTGCTCTCGAATCTTCAACTGATGGTACCCTGATCGCAAATCGATCTTGGAAAACACTTTAGCTCCTTGCAAACGGTCAAACAGATCATTTATCATTGGTAGTGGGTACTTGTTCTTGATTGTTACCGCATTCAATCCACGATAATCAACAACCATCCTTAACGATCCATCCTTCTTCTCCACTAACAGTACGGGTGATCCCCAAGGCGAAGAACTTGGGCGTATATAACCTTTATCCAATAGCTCATTAATCTGCTTCTTGATTTCCGCCAAATCCTGTGCGGGCATCCTGTATGGTCGCTTCGATATCGGGCCTGTTCCTGGCAACAGCTCAATCAAAAACTCAATATCTCTATCTGGTGGCATTCCTGGCAATTCCTCAGGAAATACATCAGGATAATCCTTCACTACTGGCACCTCTTCCTGCACAACTCCTGATAGGAAATTTACATAAGCCCTCCTCGGCTCATGCCGTGATACATACTTGATTCTCCTCCCTTCTGGGGTGGTAAGAAAAATCGTCTTACTTGCGCAATCGATGTTTCCTCCATACATCGACAGCCAATCGATACCTAGAATCACATCCAATCCTTGGGATTCCAGAACGATCAAATCCGTCGGAAACACATGCCTTCCTATTCTCAATGGCACTTGAATACATCCTTGTCTGGCCATATACTCCGCTCCTGGCGAGCTTACGATTACTGCATCGGGCTGATCTTCAATCTCCTCCACATCAATGTGGTTCACCTGTCCTCTGTTGAAAGGGTTTGGCTTCTTTCCAGCGCTTCCATTTCCACCTTGGCCTTCGGGACATTCATTTGCGTAATGTCCAGTCTTGGAACACTTGAAACAGGTGACATTGCTTGGGTCTCTCTTGGCTGGGGTTGTTGGTGGGGTCCGGTTCTGGCCGTTGCTTCCTCCATTCCCATTACCATTCTTGTGGCCATTATGGTTGTGCGAACTACCTCCTCCATGGGTATGCTAAAACTGCACTCCTTGCTTAGGGGTATAACGGGGCTTCTGCTGGGCTCCAGAGTTAAACTTCCCCTGCCCATACTTCCTCTTGCGATTCTCTATTTGCTGCTGCTTTCCTTCAATCATGAGGGCGCGGTCTACCAACTCCTGGTAGTTATTGAATCTTGCTACCATCAACTGCAGGCTTAACTCATCATTCAGTCCTTCCAGAAACTTCTCCTGCTTAGCTGCATCTGTAGCAACGTCATCTGGGGCATAACGTGCTAACTTACTAAAATCATTCACATACTGGCCAACAGTCCTTCCTCCTTGGCGTAAGTTGCGGAACTCACGCTTCTTCATGGCCATAGCTCATGCTGAAACATGGGCAGTGCGGAAAGCTTGCTGAAACTGATCCCATGTGACAGTGTCTACAGGGTAAGTGGCTGTGAAATTCTCCCACCATGCTGCTGCGGGTCCGTCAGGCTGATGTGCAGCAAACTTCACCTTCTCACCATCTGTGCATCCTGCAGTGGTCAACTCCCTTCCTATCTTGCGGAGCCAATCATTTGCTACAATCGGCTCGGTGCTACTAGAATACACCGGTGGATGCAGCCTAAGGAAACGAGTCAAGTGATCCCCAGGTGGTGGTGGTGGTGGGTTGTTGTTGTTGTTGGCTTGGTTCTGTACCAATGTCTGAATCAAGGTATTCTGCTGCTGAATCAACCGGGTGATCTCTGGCGGAAAAACAAACTCGGGGTCGCGTCTCGGAGGCATCTGAAGGGTTTTAGAAAAGACGATAAATTAAGAAAAGAGTGGGGTCTAGGGAGAAAACACTACCCGAATGCTTATGAGACAAATGCACACAAAATCACTTCATTCATTCAATCAAAGGGCTTACAACGGTCTAGCTATCGCAAATGTGCGTGCACTATAATGTTTACATGGAGGGAATACTACTAATATGTGGGGGTCATCTATTAATTTGAACCAGTGGAAGATTCCATGATGTCTGCTCCAGCTTCGTCTTCAAAGTCGGGCTCGCTTGGATCCGAATCAGTGTCGTCGATGATGATGTAGTTGCTCGGACAGTCGACGTACTTGTCTTCATTCTTGAGCTCCAATTTCTTCTTGAGTTCTTCAATCTCATACTTAAGATCGTTATTGTGCCTTATGACAGCTACGATCTCGTCCACATAGTCCTTGCGTAGAGTCTTCATCTCTCCTTCAAGTTCGATGATCCTTCCCTTTGCATTCTTCAACTCTATCATATCATTGCACATCTGATTCTCCTGGCATCGAATGTGCTGGTTTAACTCCTGGATGAAAGCTGCAATGGATCTGTCCTTCTTGGTGCTGACTATCTCCCATTGTTCATTCCGGCGTCCTCAAATCTGGTAGATAGTGTCCTTGAGATCTTCGTGATAAACTTCTCCAATGCGTCCCATGGTGATATGAGCTGCCATGCTCTTTCCCAGACTCTAGGTTGGTGCACTGAAAACACTATCTATGGGCTTGGTGATTGGGGCGAATGTCCTTCCCGGAACGTGAGCTTGAATCTTCCAGCGCTCCTCTTCAGGCAGAGTGGCGTTGAAAGTCCCGGTGAAGCTTGGTAGTCCAATGTTCAGGTACTTGGTGACTTCCTTAAAGTGAAATCCAAATGGTGTACCTTCATCTGGTTGGGCGTACTTGATCTTGGCGTCCTTCATCCTAAAAGAGTAGAAAAGATGAGAAGTTAGAAAATGGGAAGAGATTAGTGATCTATGGCTTTAACTTAGTGGTCGTGTCCTACAGTCAGCGTGTGCTCTGATACCATCTCTGTAGCGACCTGACCCGAATGGATCACGTCTACTGTGCTACGATGTCATCCCTGGATCAGTAATGCTGACACCACACAGTACATCGAGGATTTATAGCAGAGTTGCAATCACACTCTTATTACATCGATGGCTCAAAAAGAACTTATTACAATAATCATGGCTTAAGGCCATCTAATAACGATAACAGCGGAAGACTTGGAAGATAAGTGAGTCCATCAACTCCAACGGCATCACTGAGTATAGAACCACGACCTAAAACGGCACCTTAATCATCGTCTGAAAAGTCTGCAACATGAAAAGTTGCAGCCCGAAAACGGGTCAGCACATGGAATATGCTGGCAATGTAACACATAGAGAGAGGTAATGAGTATTGGCTATACTACATGCATATTTGGCTGGTGGAAAAAGCTCTATGGTTACAGTTTTGCATAAAGCCAGTTTTTCCCTACTGCAAAGGAATAAATTTGTTTAACTATCATGGTGGTTGTTAAACATTAAGAATGGTTGACAGCATCCTCAATCCCAATTAAAAGTACTCATTAAAAACCCAACAATATTAATTAAAGTAACATGTTGAGATTCACATGATATTCAAGTACTAGATACTCAAGATGTCCATAACCGGGGACACGGCTAATCATGATTAGTTTGTACACTCTGCAGAGGTTTGCGCACTTTTCCCCACAAGATTCGATCGCCTCCGTTTGGTTTCTCGCACTACACGGTGTTTGAGAAACGGATGACCGAGACACAGTCTTTCAAAAGCGCTAGCACCTTACATGTGGGTAGACCTGTACACCTACATCCCCTACATCTGCTAGCCTACCCGTAAGAGTTCACACAACATACTCCACTATGCCCATAATGGCTTGTGGCTGCACACGTAAGTTACTAGTATGAATTATCTTATGATCCCTTTGAGCCTGGGTGGCGGTCCGAAAAAAAAAGGCAAGTCTTGATACACATCAGGTGCCTCAAACCACCCAGATGTGTGTTTAAGTTGCCACCTTAGATAAACCATTAAAATTATCAATCTCACATATGTTATAGATATCACTCACCCAATCCACGTCTACTAGCATAGCATGGCAATATAAGCAAACGTAGAGTAACTCCCAAAGGTTTGATAATAAAACAGGTAATAGGTACTACCTCATCTACTTCCCATCCCACAATTTATTTTAGATCCTAATCATGCAAGTGGTTGAGGATTGATCTAATGCATAAAAACTGGGTATGAGAAAGTATGATCAAAGTGTTACTTGCCTTGCTGACGGTCCGCGAAACCTAGAGATTTGAAGTAACAGGCGGCGCACTCCGGGTGATCTATCGCAGACAAACAACAAGCATACAATAAGTACTCATCTAATGCACAGGTAAATCTCCAATAGAAGATCTAACCAGAAAGTTCAACTTAAGAACCCTGGTTGCAAAAAGAATCGAATCAAAATTAGCAACAAAAGTCAAACGACGAAAGATAACAACTCGGTTCTAGCAAGTTGAAACTAAGTCAAATTTTACAGTAGCAAAACTTTGTTTAAGTTGATTAGTCGGAACGGCGGTTTCGAAACGAAACTCCAGGCGCTTGAATCACCTGATTCCGATAAACGAGTGGAAAGATAGACTAGAAAGAAGATCGGATCTGAAATCACGGTCGGAAGAATCGCGGAATAAATCCAACGAGAAAAGAGAACGACAAACGGTTAAACGAACAGACGTTCATTAACCGAGGCGATCCGGTGATCACGTTCATTAAGACGAACGGTCCGGCAAACGCTCGCTAAACGAAACCGGAAAGAAAAACCGGCGAGAAAACCGATCTAGGGTTTCGGAGAAGAAAAACCGAATGAAAAACCGATCTAGAAAACCGGAACGGTTAGAAGAAAACGATCCGAGAAAAAGAGACGCGGGGCAACCTCGGTGAGGTCTCCGGTGAGGGGCTCCGGTGGCGTGGGCGTGGGGCGGCGGCGGCAAGGTGCGGCAGCAGCGCGGGTGAGGGGCGGCGGCGGCGTAGGGCGACGGCGCTGGGTGGGGCGGCGGCGTAGGTGGTGGTGAGGAGAGGAGAGGAGGGGTTTGGTTTGATGGTTTAGAGGGGGGGGGGTGCTTGGGTATTTATATTGGGGAGGTGAGGGTTTTGCTTGGGGTAGGGGGCAAGAAATAGATTAGGATTAGGAAACAAGAGGAATAGATCTAGGAATAGATACGGAATAAACGAAGTAGGAAAAGAGTCCTACTAGGACTTGGGAAAAGAAGCGGCGGCGGCTCCCTGGCTTGGCGCGCGTGCGCGGTGGCCTGGGCGCGGTGGCCTTCGGCCCGGCTGGGCCTTGGCCTGGCCGGACTTGGTCCAGTTTTTTTTCTTTTTTTTTATAAATAGTTTCCACACGCAGAAAAAAAACAAAAAGAGATCTAAACGAACTCCGAAAAATCTAAAGTAAATTTTCCCCGACTCCTAAAAATGATCCGAACAAAATGAACTTTACTCGGGGCCTAAAATGCAATTTTTTTAAACGCGCATTTTTCCCTATCCAACTAAAATGCAAATAAAACTCCGACAAACAAAAATTGATCTATTTATTAAATCTTCATTTTCCTAAATTTTGGGAAAGTCATATTATTCCCTCTCTCATATTTTGACACCGGAAAATTTATTGAAGATAAAACAAATAAATCAAACGATCCTCTTTTCAAAATTTGAGAAACTCTCAAATATGAAAATAACGAAATCTCCAACTCTCTCTCCGAGGGTCCTTGAGTTGCGTGAAATTTCTAGGATCGGCCAAGATGCAAGAAAATATGTTATGCATGATGATCTAGTGTATAACATTCCAAATTGAAAATTTGGGATGTTACAGGAACACTCCTTCGGTGAAGGGGAGGAGGAATAGGAAAGGGCCGCCCCACCTGAGGAGGCCGAAGGGCCTAAGAGGGCGACCCAAGGGTCCAGGAAGGGTCCCAGACGTATGGCCATCATACCCTCGTTGTCCGAAGATGACGAGACAGATTCCTCCCGCGGAGGCGGGGGGAAACACGAAGGAACTCTGCCCCCAGCACTGGGGAGGAGAAGAAGAGGAAAGCCACCCCGGAGGGGGAGGCTAGGACGCCCAAGAAGGGAAAGGCGTCCCTTCCAGACTACTCCACCACGGCAGCCTACAGCGAGGAGGAGTGGCTGCCCAGTGGGAATCCCCTAGTAAGATCGTAAGTATCCGCACTCTGTTGTACTTTAGTGTGACCTCGCTTCATAGTCTGTTATAATGCCGAACACGTATATGCAGTCCGGCCAGGGTCCATCCGAGGTATCCTCTTCGGATGGGTCTTTGAGCGATTCAGTGATGAACTCGCTCCCAACGGCCACCTCCCCTCGGCCTATGGATGACACGGAGGTGTTGTCCCAAAGGCTCCCGGAGGAGGGGGCGATGACTCTGGAGACGCCCCAAGGCGAAACTCCATACACCGGGCACACGGGGTATAAGATCCCCGCGGATTGTGCCGACGAGAGCCGCAGCAAGGCGGGCTCTCAGCCGGATACTGTACCGGAACCTCCAATGGTTCCAGATTCGGGCAGGCGGCCCCTCACTAAGGAGGGCGAGCTGTCCGTGCCGATGACTTCCGTTACGCCAGAGGTGTCGGATAGTCTGCTGGAAGCGCTTCGCAGCGGTTCCATGGATGAAGAGCACCATACTCTTATGAGTGTCGTGATTTAGAAGGTTTGGTCCGCCAAGAGCGGACTAACCGAAGCCTGCACCAGCCTCCTGACAGGCTTTGAGGTAAGTAATCAAAAATGTGTGAAATTATCACCCGATAGGTAGTATCCCCTGATACTTTGTTTGGTGTTCGGAAAGAAAAGCCAAACGAAGGGTCGATTATAATCCGGAGGAGTCTAATAGTAGGTGTGAATGTGAATAAGCAGGAAGTGCTGCTTGCCGCTGCGGCCCGCACGGCCAAGGTCGCCAGACTCAAACGGGACCTGGAGCAGGCCCAGGGAGAGCTCAGACTCACGAAGAGGCAGCTCGAAGAGAACAAAGGTGAGTGATACTCCGTTCACATGTCGTAAAGAATAGATGAAATTGGTGAAGCTAATGAAAAAGCATCATCATTGTGTAATAGGGGCCACGACCGAAGTGGCGTCCCTGAAGAAAGCGCTATCCGAGGCCGAAGACAAGGCGGCCATGGAGCGCATTGAGCGCGAAAAGCAGAATGCTAGGGTGGGCGAGGTACAGCAAGAGCTCCAGGAGTTCGGCAAGAAGTTCGAGTCCTTGGAGTGTGACCCGAGACGAAGGAGTCTGAGCTTGCGAAGGCCCTTGCGAGTATGAAAGACGCCATGGCCGAAGCCGAAAAGGCCCAGCAGGAAATCCAGGCGGCCAACAAGATTGCGGCGGGTAAGACATTCTTTATGCAAAGCAAGCATGTGGAGGAGACGTTTCTTTTGCTTACCCTAATTCGGAGTTCTCTAGGGGCATTCGCAGATCCGCCATGCAGCGTATTAGATGTTGCGTAGTTCTACCGTGCCGAGGAGGGGAGCTCAACGGAGAAGCTGTTCTGGTCCCAGTATGCTGGAACCGAAAACCCGATGCCTTTGAGTGACCAATTGAAGCAATTGGTTGAACTCCACAGGGCGGCTGAAGTGACTATGAAAGATATCATAGTCCGGATGTGGCCTGGTGAGCGCCTGCCCGCTAGCTACTTCAGCCTGATAAAGCGGATGGTGAATGCCTGTCCGCCGCTTGAAGTGATCAAGCGGTCCGTTTGCATTGAGGGTGCCCGCCGAGCCTTTGCCCATGCGAAGGGGCATTGGGGCAAGCTGGATGCGGAGAAGCTGGTGAAGGATGGACCGCCGAAGGGCAAGGCGCATCGTTGTCGAGAAAAAAATTATGATGGCGTTATGAAAGGCACTCGTCTCGTGGCCGATGAATGTACCAAGGATACGATCTTTGAGTGAATGTACTTCTGTCATTGTTGTAATATAAAGATGAAGTTACTTACGCTATATAGCGCTTTTTGATTTAAAATATTACCTTCTGTGCGGCTGTTTATAAAATTCGGAAAGTAGGCCAGTCATCGTCTTCGTCCCACATAACTAGTACCGGGGTGTTCCTGGAAAAACCCAGACACTCTTTATCCAAATTTTTGGTCCCTGAAGGACGTGCTTGGCGCAGCGAACAAGGCAATCAGACTATGCGGCTTTATAACTTTAACTTAGCCATAGAAGTCTACAATTTTAAATTTCGGCGAAGCCCCTAGAATTCAGAAAGCCGAATTGGGGCGCTATATACGCCTAAATCGGACGGGGCCGATTCCTCGCCTAATGCGGAAAAAATCTTTAAGGATTTTAGGACCTCTCGAACAGCGACCAGCTATCGCCACATCATGACAGTCAGTTTTCGGCTTTGTCTACTGAGGTGCTCGTCCGAAAGAACCGGGACACAATCGCAGTATTTCTCCCTGCGCTACCTTAGCCGATAGAACGGAACATAAGGTACCAAAACAAGGGAGCCGGGCAAACCCAACTATTGACCCAAGACATGATTCAGAGATGATGCATATAAAGCTATAAGTTCGGGGTGCCGCACTGTTGAAAGTGTTCGGACTTGTCTTGCCGTATTATGGGGTGCCATAAGAAGCCCCTGGCAAACTGAACGTACCAAGGTGTACGGATGCAATATTAAATAAACATTTATAGGAAAAATGTGCAAATAGGAATAATAAGATGATGCTATGTATTATCTCCCATTGATGAATAATACGTCTAAGCGTATGTTTATAATGAATGCGTTAAGCAGAAGTAAATAGGACTATTTAACATGTCATATCCAAGGGCGGGCTGCATGTAGGTATATAAAACAGGTATAACGATCATGAATAGATTCCACCTGGGTATTCCCTTTATGCGCAAAGCCTTTTGCCTCCTTGGTTTTCTCTCCTGTGCAAGTCCGACAATCTGGCTCTTCTGAAGAGGCTGCCCGAAAGCAGTGTCCTAAAAGATAAAGGGGGGTTATTAAAGTATGTTGCGGCTGAACCGTACTGTTGACTGAGTCACTATTGCGCCTCCGCCTATGCCCATGGTATTTTTAGTGCATAATTGTGTATGTGCGGCATGAATGCTGCCTTGATGGGGCTGGAGCGGAGGCCGGACTGCTAGTCATGCTCTTGGCGTGCCTGGCGATCCTGTTATGGGTTACTCAGGACTCGCTTGGTGGTGTTCAGGGTTGTTGTCGCCGGATTGGTGGTCTGCCGGAGAAGGCTGCATTGTACTTCTGCCGTGAGGGCTGCAGTATGCTCTTCTGTTCAGAGAGAGCGATCCATGTTTCCGTTGACTGTTATGACCCCATGAGGTCCTGGTATCTTGAGCTTGAGGTATGCATAGTGTGGTACCACATTGAATCAAGCGAATGTGGTTTGTCCAAGCAGTGCATGATAACCACTTTGGAAAGGGACGATATCAAAGATTAACTCCTTGCTTCGGAAGTTATCCGGAGATCCGAAGACCACTTCCAGTGTTATGGAGCCCATGTAACGGGCCTCTACTCCTGGAATTACACCTTTGAAGGTGGTTTTTGTGGGCTTGATCCTTGAAGGGTCGATGCCCATTTTGCTCACTGTGTCCTGATAAAGCAGGTTCAGGCTGCTGCCGCCATCCATAAGGACTCGCGTGAGGTGGAATCCGTCGATGATTGGGTCTAGGACCAATGCGGCTGAACTGTCGTGACGGATGCTGGTAGGGTGATCCCTACGATTGAAGGTGATCGGGCAGGCTGACCATGGGTTGAATTTTGGGGCGACTGTGTCACGCCCAATATGTGATACTATCCTAAAGAGACTCGAAGGTCCTACCAAGGATAGAACTGCATATTGAAACGATTTTGCAAGGTGGATATCATTACATCAATATTACATGATAGATGGGGATACATACATAAGGCATACAATGCCACACGAATACAACATCACAATACATAAGAGCAACATCCGACTATGGATGAAACACAAACAGAAACTCAAACGACATCCACCCTGCTAGCCCAGGCTGCCGACCTGGAACCTATCCCCTGATCGAAGAAGAAGCAGAAGAAGAACTCCAAAATAAGTAAACATCGCTCTCGCGTCATGATCATCGCAAAACCTGTACCTGCAACTGTTGTTGCAGTAATCTGTGAGCCACGAGGACTCAGCAATCCCATTACCATGGGTATCAAGACTAGCAAAGCGTAAAGGGAAAGGAAGGGGTAAAGTGGTGAGTTTGCAGCAGCGACTAAGCATATATGGTGGCTAACATACGCAAGTAAGAGCGAGAAGAGAGCAAGCGGAACGGTCGTGAAGCTAGCAATGATCAAGAAGTGATCCTGAACTCCTACTTATGTCAAACATAACCCAAAACTGTGTTCACTTCCCGGACTCTGCCGAAAAGAGACTATCACGGCTACACACACGGTTGATGCGTTTTTATTCGGATCTGGTGTCAAGTTATCTACAACCGGACATTAACAAATTCCCATCTGCCACATAACCGCGGGCACGGCTCTCGAAAGTTTAAACCCTGCAGGGGTGTCCCAACTTAGCCCATGATAAGCTCTCATGATCAACGAAGGATATTCCTTCTCCGGGAAGACCCGATCAGACTCAGAATCCCGGTTTACAATACATTTCGGCAATGGTAAAACAAGACCAGCAAAGCCGCCCGATGTGCCGACAAATCCCGATAGGAGCTACACATATCTCGTTCTCAGGGCAACACCGGATGAGACTAGCTACGAGTAAAACCAACCCTCAATTTGCCCCAAAGTGGCCCCGCAGGCAGCTCAGTTCGGACCAACATTCGAAGGAGCACTGGCCCGGGGGGGGGGGGTTTAAATAAAGATGACCCTCGGGCTCCTGAAACCCAAGGGAAAAAGGGCTAGGTGAGGCAAATGGTAAAACCAAGGTTGGGCCTTGCTGGAGGAGTTTTATTCAAAGCGAACTGTCAAGGGGGTCCCATAAATCACCCAACCGCGTAAGGAACGCAAAATCCGGGAACATAACACCGATATGACAGAAACTAGGGCAGCAAGAGTTGAACAAAACACCAGGCATAAGGCCGAGTCTTCCACCCTTTACCAAGTATATAGATCCATTAATTAAATAAGATATATTGTGATACCCCAACAAAATCCTGTCCATCATGGAGCAATCTTCAACTTCACCTGCAACTAACAACGCTATAAGAGGGGCTGAGCAAAGCGGTAACATAGCCAAGCAACGGTTTGCTAGGAAGGGTGAAAAGGTTAGAGGCTGACATGGCAATTGGGAGGCTTGATAAACAAGTGATAGGTAGCGCAACAAAGCGATAGAACGAAGCAAACTAGCATAGCAATGATAGTAGTGAGATCCAGGGTAGCAGTCATCTTGCCTGAAATCCCGCAAGGAAGAAGAACGAGTCCATGAAGAAGACGAACGGGAGTAGTCGAACGAATCCTCACAATCGCAACATTACCGGAACTAAGAAGCAATTCCGGAAAGAAACAAACAACATGGTAAATGCACAAGCATAAACATGGCATGACGCACAAACAAATATGATGCATGTCCGGTTTAATGAGGCATGGCAAAGTGCAACAAACAATACTACAAGTTAAGTGGAGCTCAATATGCAATGAGTTGCGTATTGACAAAACACCACATGCAATTATTTAGTTTGATCTCGGTTATGTACCCAACAACATTAAATGTTATTAAACATGGCAAGGGGTGAAGCACAAGAAAACTTCCTATCTAGGCAAGTTTAAATGAGGCCGGAACAACAAACAACAATTCCGGAAAATCCTCATGTGCATATTTTAGATTTGGTACTGTTCTGCCTATTACATAATTTTAGAATTGTTAAACATGCAAAGTAATATCACCATGTTAAACTAGGCATTTTTCCACCCCATTTACGTATAAAGTTTATTTAAAACCGAGCTACGGTTAATTAGTTATGAAATAAAGCATTTTAGCATGGCATTTGAGCAAATTTAAACAAACAGCAAGTTAAACATATTTAACATGGATGAAAGTGGCATAATGTGAAACTAGATAAAATTCTAAGCATTTTACATATATAAAGTTTTTACATATGATGCACCACTTGTGAGTTATTAATGCATGAACTCTAGGGGTTTTTCTGCAAATCTGCACTCTCTAAAAAAAATACTAAAATCGCAGACAGGGAAAAAAACTACATCGGGCCGAAACTACACATACTGGGCCAACAGAGGGGGGCTGCTCACCACGGCACTTGGGCCGGCTCAGTGGGGAGGAGGCCAGGCAGGCCGGATCTGGCGCAGCTGGGCCTTGGCCAGCAGGCGAAGGGGAGGCAGCCCAGGCACGTGTGGTTGGTCGCGGGAATTGACGCGGTCAACGCGAGCAAGGCGGGCGAGCTGCTGCTCGTTCAGTTGCTCGAAGCAGAGGATGGAGCGGTGGCTTCGCTCGGCTTGGGACTCCGGTGATGGCGCGATAGAGGAGGCCCGGACGGTGAGGTCGCCGGGGCCCTGGACGGTGGAGGCGGCCGGAGGAAGCGGATCCGGGCGGCGAGGTAGCAGGCCGGCGGTGATGGCTACTGCCGAAGGGGATCGAGGCGGCATAGACTGACAGGACCTCCGGTGGTGCGGGAAAATGGTAGGAGGCAGCGGGACTCGACGTATCTGGCTGGAGATTGGAGCTCCGGGCCGCTCTGGTTGCTCCTGTCCAACAGAGAAGACAGGGAGAGCGGGGAAGGTTAGAGAGAGAGAGGGAAAGGAGGGGAAGGACGAAGGAGAGGGCACGTCAGGGCCTGCCTGGGGTGGCCGGCGACGACGAGTCCGGTTGTTGGAGGAGCGAAGGCGACACCGAGGTTGCAAGGGCAGCAAGGCAAGCCCTAGCTTGAGCCGTCCATGGCTGTAGGTGCGGAAGCAGGAGGAGTTCAGGTCGGAGGCGGCCATGGCGTTCCCTGATTCAGCAAAAGAGAGACAGAGAGAACATGCTTAGCGGAGGGAGGAACCAGAGAAGGGAGAGAAAGGAACAAGGAGGGCGCACGGCGAGCAGTTCCTGCTGGTGCTCGGCGTCGAGGTTCGCCGGGGCAGAGAAGGAGCTGCTGATTGGGTGGATGGATGGATTGGACAGCGCTAAAAACAAGGGAGATGGTCGGGTCGGCTGGATTGGGAGGGATCCCGAGGAGAATGAAGTGGCGGCGGCGGCGATAGGATAGGGGAGGAATGGATGGGACAGGGCTAGGGTTAGACTATATATATAGGTAGGGATTAGGATAAGGTTAATCCGGTCCGTCCGATCATAATCGGGCGATCGAGAATAACTAGGTTAGAGAGTCCAAATAAGAAAATTGAGATATTTAATAGATGTTAGGGTATGATCCGGACTCATTGGTCATGACCGCTCGGGTCGGGTTCGGGGGAGTTTCGGACGCGCACGTGAGGGGGCTGCGAGCTGGCAAGAGAGGTTAGGTGGTCACGGTCAAGAGGGAAGCGTAACCCTGATTGGTCTGGAAAGGCCAACAAAAGCAAGGGGGGACACGGCAACTATGAGCGGATGCAAGTTTTATGAAAACTATGCCGATGCAATGCGAATGATGACATGAGACGAGATGCATAACAAGAAAAAAATGCAAAACAACAGAAAAAAACCCAACCACGGAGGAAATAATAAATCACATAGCCGGAAATGGCAAGAGTCGGAGTTACGGATATGGAAAGTTGTATCCGGGGCGTTACAACACTCCACCACTACAAGAGGATCTCGTCCCGAGATCTAGGATGGCACCGGAGAGAAACGAAAGAGGAAGAGAAGGGGTAAAACTAAGTTGCTTCTTTGATGAACGAGTGAAACCACGAACCTTGAGAGGTTAAGCAATTTATAAGAAAGAGTACAACAGAGATGAACGAGATTGCAACAATCCGTTAGAAAAGAGGAACAAGGAACATTACGAGAACTTGACGGTTGCCAAGACACGAATCAAGAGTTTAATGGACAAGATAGAATTTGAAACCACTCCGGTTAAAATTAGATAGAGAAGGAATAAGATTGATATAATTTGGGCGGCACTCCAATTGAAAGAAGAAGGAAACCTTGATAAGATGAAAATCACTTGAAGAGATGACACAACACTCCAGTTAAATGGATAAGCAAGAGAATAACATGATCTTGACAAAACAAGATGACGAGTGAAAAGAGCAACATCACAATGCCTCCGGAAGAAAGAATAAAATATAGATCATTGGAATAACAGAATGGACAAGATAATGACAATTTCTGCCACAAATGAACTTGGAAAGCATCCTTGAAAAGAAGGATTGAATGGAGTTGTTGGAAAACCAACAACAAAAGGATATGATCCTCGTGGGCTTATGTAGACATCTCAAAACTTGAGGCGAAATTCTGCCACTACGGAACAAATAATATAATTGATAACACCGATGAGATGAAAAATTTCTTCCACCAAGATGATAGAGAGATAACTTGAATCATTGATAAGCACCACAAAAGCAACAGTCCTTAGCGAAGGCTTTAGGTGAAATATGACACAAGATAACTCCAAGGAAGAAAATGATGGGTTTAAAATACCTCATTCTTGACAACATGAGAATCATGAAACATGAATGAAATTGTCAAGAGTGACATAACACCACCTCAAAAGATAAGGTAGAAATAATTGCACTTTGGAATGCAAGATGAAGAATACTTGAGCTCCTCAAAACAAAAACATGTGTAGAGCCTCCATGAAGAACTCCGGTAATAAAAGGATGATAAAAAAGAAAGAGAAGTTGAAAACACGAGGAGAAGCCTTGCAATGATTTAGATGGAGGTTCCGATGAGATAAAGTGGAAAACTTGGAACTCCGAAAAAAGAATAGATGAAACACTACAACCGAGAATAACTTCATCATGAACAATCTCCGGAAGAAAAGAATTCAATCACCTCGATGAAATAAGAATAAGATTTATTGTATGCTTATCCTTCATCAAATTAAATTGATGGCAAGCAATGGATTTGGCATACTACTTATTCTTCTTGAAAAGGGATTGAGAAGTGACATATCGCAAACTTGAGAAGGTCTTCATGAATCACCGGTAGGATTGAAAAGAACGAATGAATTAATATGATAATCAAAGAAAAAGAATCTTGAACGAACCACCGTAAAAATTGCAAAAGAGAGTAGCAAGGGCACAATTCACCGGAAAGAATTTGAAAACGAATGAAGATACTTGAATGGATTTAGATAAATGAGAACGAAGAGAACATGAACTGATTAGAGGATATTTGAATGATTCACGGGTAAGATTTGGAGAACGATAGCTACACGCCGAGAATGAAGAATTATGACCTAATGGCCTTCGGAGGAAAGAAATGGAAACAACTCATGAAATGCTCCGGATGGTTGAAAAGAATTCTCACAATCGAAAACAATTATGAGAGGACGACATAAGCTAGAACTATGAATCTTCAAGAGAAGGGACAAGATTTAGAGGAAACACTTCTTCGGTCTTCAAATGTTGAGAATAAAGATGAGAACCACCATGACAATTTATGAGACACTCCGGAGCAAAGAAGACTAGAAATGTTGAACCAACAATGAAAATGTTTTAAAAGCGATCCTGAAGAAGGAATATGACTAATGATAATTCATTCTTATGTCAAACTTGGAAAAGAATTTGGGAATAGCTCTGGGAAAATAAGAAGAGTCAGGTAGGATCCCGGGAAAAGACCTGTGGGTTAGGGCCCACTCAAAAGATACACCTTCGAAAAATTACTTGAAAGGGAAATTGCACCGGTTGAATTAAATGACTTGAATGAGATAACAACGTTAAAATATCTTGAACGGATTGAGAATGGAAACACAAGTCTTGTGAAATATCTTCAGCACTCCAGGACAAATGAATAGGAAGAAATGAATGATTAAGAGGTGCATCAGCATGAGAAAGCATTAGAAACGAGGAAAGGAATATGATGAATATCGAAAGCTTGAATTGGATCCACCCGAGAAGAAACAACAATGAAGGATGATGAACTTGAAACTGTTGAGCATCTTCATGGGAAATCACCGGATAAGAACATTGGTTAAAAGAGTGAAGAGACTTCACATGAATAAAAGGATACATGATTAAGAAATCTGAGTCCTTGAAGGAAAAAAGGGTGGGAGGGTGGGAAAACAAAGGCAACTTGGGGCAGATGGAATGGATACCGTTGAGAAAACTTAGAATTGATCTCGCAAATGTTGAAATGATCGAATCCACTTGAAGAGAAGCACACCGGTTGAAAAAGAATTAACATGACGACCTCAATTATCAAGAAGGATTAGCACTCCCATAGAAATATGAGAACACCGCTTGAAAGGTATGGAATCAACTCTTCACATTGAACCAACTCGAATACCATAACTAAAACAAAACAAAGGATTTGGCTTGCAGAATAAGTCGGAACAAATACATATGATAGAGATTTACCCAATCCCATATCATGCATCTGTCGGAAAGATGTTCGAGGAGCTACTTGAATTCCCACCTATGAACTCCCGAAACTTTTTGGTTATGCAATCTGGTGTCGGGGATACAGGGGAAGCAATATATCTCACCCAAACTAACAATCCCTACATCTAGCTGTATCCATCCGTCAACACATAACCAAGAAAAACTCCGGAAATCGTGTACCTCAACCTTCAAAAAGCATCCGTTATACAAGCTATGGCAATACTCCCGAACTCCCCAGTACTGGGTGACGTCGAGGTTATCTCACCAACAACTACATAAAAGAGATTTTCAATGTCGGCAAAACTCAGGTATTCCAGAACTGCAACGATAAAATTGTCACGACAACACCTTGGAGCTCAACTCCCCGGGTCACTCCACATAAAAGACAGGAGGCACCAAGAACAATGTTCTGGTCACAAAACCATCGGAACGATTCCAAGATACCCGCGTGATCCCAAAAAAATTTAGTGAAATTTGGGGAGAGGAAAGACAAAACATCTATGTCAGGAGACCTCACCAGAGCGACGAAGGGGCTGAGGAGTAAAAAGAATCCTACTCTCCGATATATATAATCCTAAGACTCAAAATAGTTTTTTTTCTAGACTCAACAACGGCCAACTAACAAGGGGGCTCCTATGGTCGGTCGAGGCTCTGATACCAACTTGTCATGCCCAATATGCGATACTATCCTAAAGAGACTTGAAGGTCCCACCAAGGATAGAACCGCATATTGAAACGCTTTTGCAAGGTGGATATCATTACATCAACATTACATGATAGATGGGGATACATACATAAGGCATACCACACGAATACAACATCACAATACATAAGAGCATCATCGGACTACGGATGAAACACAAACAGAAACTCAAACGACATCCACCCTGCTAGCCCAGGCTGCCGACCTGGAACCTATCCCCTGATCGAAGAAGAAGCATAAGAAGAACTCCAAAACAAGTAAACATCGCTCTCGCGTCATGATCATCGCAAAACCTGTACCTGCAACTGTTGTTGTAGTAATTTGTGAGCCACGAGGACTCAGCAATCCCATTACCATGGGTATCAAGACTAGCAAAGCGTAAAGGGAAAGGAAGGGGTAAAGTGGTGAGTTTGCAGCAGCGACTAAGCATATATGGTGACTAACATACGCAAGTAAGAGCGAGAAGAGAGCAAGCGAAACGGTCGTGAAGCTAGCAATGATCAAGAAGTGATCCTGAACTCCTACTTAAGTCAAACATAACCCAAAACCGTGTTCACTTCCCGGACTCCGCCAAAAAGAGACCATCACGGCCACACACACGGTTGATGCGTTTTAATTCGGATCTGGTGTCAAGTTATCTACAACCAGACATTAACAAATTCCCATCTGCCACATAACCGCGGGCACGGCTCTCGAAAGTTTAAACCCTGCAGGGGTGTCCCAACTTAGCCCATGATAAGCTCTCGCGATCAATGAAGGATATTCCTTCTCCCGAGAAGACCCGATCAGACTCGGAATCCCGGTTTAGAAGACATTTCGGCAATGGTAAAACAAGACCAGCAAAGCCGCCCAATGAGCCGACAAATCCCGATAGGAGCTGCACATATCTCGTTCTCAGGGCAACACCGGATGAGACTAGCTACGATTAAAACCAACCATCAAGTTGCCCCGAAGTGGCCCCGCAGGCAGCTCAGTTCGGACCAACACTCGAAGGAGCACTAGCCCGGGGGGGTTAAATAAAGATGACCCTCGGGCTCTGGAAACCCAAGGGAAAAAGGGCTAGGTGAGGCAAATGGTAAAACCAAGGTTGGGCCTTGCTGGAGGAGTTTTATTCAAAGCGAACTGTCAAGGGGGTCCCATAAATCACCCAACCGCGTAAGGAACACAAAATTCGGGAACATAACACTGGTATGACGGAAACTAGGGCGGCAAGAGTGAAACAAAACACCAGGCATAAGGCCGAGTCTTCCACCCTTTACCAAGTATATAGATGCATTAATTAAATAAGAGATATTGTGATATCCCAACATAATCCTGTCCATCATGGAGCAATCTTCAACTTCACCTGCAACTAACAACGCTATAAGAGAGGCTGAGCAAAGCGGTAACATAGCCAAGGAACAGTTTGCTAGGAAGGGTAAAAAGGTTAGAGGCTCACATGGCAATTGGGAGGCTTGATAAACAGGTGATAGGTAGCGCAGTAAAGCGATAGAACGAAGCAAACTAGCATAGCAATGATAGTAGTTAGATCCAGGGTAGCGGTCATCTTGCCTGAAATCCCGCAAGGAAGAAGAATGAGTCCATGAAGAAGACGAACGGGAGTAGTCAAATGAATCCTCACAATCGCAACATTACCGTAACTAAAAAGCAATTTCGGAAAGAAACAAACAACATGGTAAATGCACAAGCATAACCGTGGCATGATGCACAAACAAGTATGATGCATGTCCGGTTTAATGAGGCATGGCAAAGTGCAACAAACAATACTACAAGTTAAGTGGAGCTCAATATGCAACGAGTTGCATATTGACAAAACACCACGTGCAATTATTTAGTTTGATCTCGGTTATGTACCCAATAACATTAAATGTTATTAAACATGTCAAGGGGTGAAGCACAAGAAAACTTCCTATCTAGGCAAGTTTAAATGAGGCCGGAACAACAAACAACAATTCCGGAAAATCCTCATGTGCATATTTTAGATTTGGTACTGTTCTGCATATTACATAATTTTAGAGTTGTTAAACATGCAAAGTAATATCACCATGTTAAACTAGGCATTTTCCACCCCATTTACATATAAAGTTTATTTAAAACCGAGCTACGGTTAATTAGTTATAAAATAAAGCATTTTAGCATGGCATTTGAGCAAATTTAAACAAACAGCAAGTTAAACATATTTAAAGTGGATGAAAGTGGCATAATGTGAAACTAGATAAAATTCTAAGCATTATACATATACAAAGTTTTTACATCTGATGCACCACTTGTGAGTTATTAATGCATGAACTCTAGGGTTTTTCTACAAATTTGCACTCTCTGAAAAATACTAAAATCGCAGACAGGGAAAAAAACTACATCGGGCCAAAACTACACATACTGGGCCAACAGAGGGGGGCTGCTCACCATGGCACTTGGGCCGGCTCGGTGGGGAGGAGGCCAGGCAGGCCGGATCTGGCGCGGCTGGGCCTTGGCCAGCAGGCGAAGGGTAGGCAGCCCAGGTGCGTGCGGTTGGTCGCGGGACTTGACGGATCTGGCCGGAGGAGAGGATGGAGCGGTGGCTTCGCGCGGCTTGGGACTCTGGTGAGGTCACCGGGGCCTTGGGTGGTGGAGGCGGCCGGAGGAAGCGGATCCGGGCGGCGAGGTAGCAGGCCGGCGGTGATGGCTACTGCCGAAGGGGATCGAGGCGGCATAGACTGACAGGACCTCCGGTGGTGCGGGAAAACGGTAGGAGGCAGTAGGACTCGACGGATCTGGCCGGAGATTGGAGCTCTGGGCCGCTCTGGTTGCTCCTGTCCAATAGAGAAGACAGGGAGAGCGGGGACGGTTAGAGAGAGAGGGGGGAAGGAGGGGAAGGACGAAGGAGAGGGCACGTCAGGGCCTGCCTGGGGTTGCCGGCGATGACGAGGCCGGTCGTCGGAGGCGCGAAGGCGACGCCGAGGTTGCAAGGGCGGCAAGGCAAGCCCTAGCTTGAGCCGTCCATGGCTGCAGGTGCGGGCGCAGGAGGAGTTCAGGTCGGAGGCGGCCATGGCGTTCCCTGATTCAGCAAAAGAGAGACAGAGAGAGCATGCTTAGCGGAGGGAGGAACCAGAGAAGGGAGAGAAAGGAACAAGGAGGGGGCACGGCGAGCAGTTCCTGCTGGTGCTCGGCGTCGAGGTTCGCCGGGGCAGAGAAGGAGCTGCTGGTTGGGTGGATGGATGGATTGGACAGTGCTGAAAACGAGGGAGATGGTCGGGTCGGCTGGATTGGGAGGGATCCCAAGGAAAACGAAGTGGCGGCGGTGGCGATAGGATAGGGGAGGAATGGATGGGACAGGGCTAGGGTTAGACTATATATATAGGTAGGGATTAGGATAGGGTTAATCCGGTCCGTCCGATCATAATCGGGCGATCGAGAATAACTAGGTTAGTGAGTCAAAATAAGAAAACAGAGATGTTTTATAGATGTTAGGGGATGATCCGGACTCATTGGTCATGACCGGTCGGGTTGGGTTCGGGGGAGTTTCGGACGCGCGCGCGCGAGGGGGCTGCGAGCTGGCAAGAGAGGTTAGGTGGTCACGGTCAAGAGGGAAGCGAAACCCTGATTGGTCTGGAACGGCCAACAAAAGCAAGGGGGGACACGGCAACTATGAGCGGATGCAAGTTTTATGAAAATGATGCCGATGCAATGCGAATGATGACATGAGACGAGATGCATAACAAGAACAAAATGCAAAACAACAGACAAAAACCCAACCACGGAGAAAATAATAAATCAGATAGCCGTAAATGGCAAGAGTCGGAGTTACGAATATCGAAAGTTGTATCCGGGGCGTTATAGACTGGCTCCATCGCATAGACGTCCCATAGTGCTCGCTTCCATTCCCGTATGGGAATGTGGGTGGCGTAGATCATGTTGAATGTTATCACCTGGGGAGGAAATTTCTTCTGTCTCCCCGTGTTCAGACATCGGGGCTCCTCGTCATCGTTGCTGTGCAGCCCCTTGTCCTTGTTTTTAGGCATTTATTTTACCGGCCTGTTTGAATACCCAGCAGTCTGTATTAGTGTGGTTTGCTGGCTTATCCGGGGTGCCATGAATTTGCCATGAGCGGTCAAGTATGCGGTCCAGACTGGATGGTCCCTGATTGTTTCTTCTGAACGGCTTTTTCCGCTGACCGGATTTCGAGGCACTGAATCCGGCGTTGACTGTCGTGTCTTCAGTGTTGTCACCGTTGTTCCGTCGCTTATGTCTGTTGCGCCATGGCTTGCTGTTGTTGTCGCGGACATCTGAGGTGCCGGAATTTATTAGCATGGTGCTGCTGCGAGCCAACCAGCTGTCCTCACTCGCGCAAAAGCGTGTCATGAGTGTCGTGAGGGCCGCCATGGTCTTTGGTTTTTCCTGGCCGAGGTGTAGGGCGAGCCACTCATCACGGATATTATTCTTAAAGGCCGCCAACACTTCGGCATCCGAACAGTCGACTATTTGGTTCTTTTTGGTTAGGAACCGAGTCCAGAATTTCCTGGCTGACTCTCCGGGCTATTGGGTAATGTGGCTCAAGTCATCGGCTTCCGGTGGTCGCACATACGTCCCCTGGAAGTTGTCAATGAATGCGTCCTCCAGGTTTTCCCAACTACCAATGGAATTTGCCAGCAGGCTGTTTAGCCAGTGCCGGACCAGTCCTTTGAGGTTAATGGGAAGATATTTGATGTCGTGTAGATCGTCTCCGCGGGCCATGTGAATGTGGAGAAGGAAATCTTCAATCCATACTGCGGGGTCTGTTGTGCCATCGTATGATTCGATGTTTACGGGTTTGAACCCTTCTGGGAATTCATGATCCATCACTTCGTCAGTGAAGCAGAGGGGGTGTGTGGCGCCTCTATGCCGGGCTATGTGGCTATGCAGTTTGAATTATTCTGGTTGGCTGTATTCGGCCCGGCCGGACTTGTTGATAGTGTATCCGGCGTGACGATCATCGTCACGTGTTGGGGCGCGCCCCCGTGTTCCGTAGATCGATCTTGGCTGTCCTTCCTTGTTTTCTAGTATGTCTTGCAGGTCCTGCCTATTGCCCGGGGCCGTAGTTTATTGGCGTAGGGGTGCGGGCTGGTATTCGGGCTGATACGCCGTTTTATCCCGGCCACGAGGTGGCCGGTCAGCCGTGTGGTGCTTGAGTCCATATTCCTCAGCTGCCAGGACTTCGGTCCATCTGTCTATGAGCAGGTCTTCATCAGCTTGGAGCTGCTGCTGCTTCTTTTTCAGGCTCCTCGCAGTGGCCATAAGCCGGCGCTTGAAGCGCTCCTGCTCCACGGGGTCCTCAGGCACGCCGAACTCGTCATCGCCGAAGCTAATCTCATCTTCGGAGGGGGGGCATGTAGTTGTCCTCCTCCGAATATCCGTCCGTCGCCTGTTCGTCTGGGCTGACATGCCCGTCTTCCTGTTCGGCCTGCTCGAAGGCAGGCAGATCGGGGTTATATTCATCTTTGGCATCATCCGGATTGTTTCCGTCTCTTGTGCTGGTATTGCTATGGCAGGGTTTGGAGCGGCGCCGGCGACGTCCATGCTTTACTTTCTTCCTTGAGGGGTTATCCTCCATTTCTTCATCGCCATTGGTTTCTTTCGGAGTGTCCACCATATATATATCATATGAGGAGGTGGCTGTCCACCGCCCCGTGGGCGGTGGTTCTTCTCCTACATCGTCGTCCATACCATCGATGTCTTCATAGTCAAAGTCAAGCACGTCGATTAAATCATTGACCGTGGCAATGAAGTGGGTGGTGGGTGGGCCACGAATTCCTTCGCCGCCTGCTTCCCACTCAAGCCTGACATAGTTTGGCCAAGAGTCTCCTGACAAAGAGAGAGACTTTAACAAGTTCAGCACGTCGCCAAAGGGCGAGTGCTGGAAGATATCCGCAGCGGTGAACTCCATTACCGGAGCCCAACCAGATTCGGCGGGCTCGGGAGTGCGCGGACTAGAACCTATAGCCGGATACGAGTCTGGGGGTCCGGTGTCATAAGCCTCCTTGGGGGTGAAGCCTGTGTTCGGCTCTACCACCGATGATTGTGCGGCCTTCGAGGCAGGGTCCATCCACCCGTCCTCAGGCGACGCAATCTGTAGGGGCGATATCCCGAGCATTGTCCGACAGCAGGTCTAAGCCATGCTCATCGTGACTGCCCGGCGCTCCTGGCGCAGGCCCGAATCCGTTGAAGATCAAGTCTCCGCGGATATCGGCCGTGTAGTTCAAGTTTCCAAACATGACCTGATGACCAGGGGCGTAGCTATCAATCTGCTCCAGATGGCCAAGCGAATTGGCCCGCAGTACAAAGCCGCTGAACACAAAGATCTGTCTGGGGAGAAAAGTCTCACCCTGGGCCATGTTGTTGTTGACGATTGAAGGAGCCATCAAGCCTTGCAGCGACGACACAGAGGAACTCTCAATGAAAGCACCAATGTCGGTGTCAAAACCAGCGGATCTCGGGTAGGGGGTCCCGATCTGTGTGTCTAAGGCAAATGGTAACAGGAGGCAAGGGACACGATGTTTTACATAGGTTCGAGCCCTCTTGATGGAGGTAAAACCCTACTTCCTGCTTGATTGATATTGATGATATGAGTGTTACAAGATTTGATCTACCACAAGATCATAGAGCTAAACCCTAGAAGCTAGCCTATGATGATTATGATTCTGTCTCTAAGGACTAAACCCTCCCGTTTATATAGACACTGGAGAGGGCTAGGATTTACATGGAGTCGGTTACAAAGAAGGAAATATAATATCCGGATCGCCAATCTTGTCTTCCACGCAAAGTAGAGTCCCATCTGGACATGGGACGAAGTCTTGAGTCTTGTATCTTCACGGTCCAACAGTCCGGCCAAAGTATATAGTCCGGCTGTCCGGATACCCCTAATCCAGGATTCGCTCAATGTCCTTCCCTTCTAAAAGACATGTGACTTCTCTCCTCTTTGTTTTACCAGCATCTAGAAGAGCTTAGATGTGCTCATATGATGAGCTTTGATGTGATCTCTCTCTCCCCCTTTGTCATTAATTTCCAAGAAGGGTTCTTCTGAAGCATGAGTCAAGTAGGTGAGGTCCTTGAGAGTCACTACAAGACAGTAGGTATTTCATGATGCTTGTAGAGGAAAGAATCATTGAGTGGAGCTGAACAGGATAGCCAGTAAACATGGCAAAACATTTTCTCAGAGTTGAAATCGGTGACGCCAATTGGTTTCTGTCGGTGATACTGAAATGACAAAGTCATAGAAGGTCCTGATTGGTGCAACCGAGTTAGTGCATGTAGGTTGTACCGATGAACTATTTACAAGGATACCTTGTTTTTGGTCAGGTAGATAGGTTTTGATCGGAGGGACCAAGTTTTACATAGAGTAAAGATTTTGTCACGTCAGCTCACTTGGCAATTGAAATCTTACAAGGATTTGCAAGGAATTAACTGAAATATTTGCAATGAATTAGACACAGAATAAGAACAGAAAAGAGATCTAGATGAAGATTTTTTAGCAAGAAATATATGGAAGAACAGAAGGAAAAGAAACACTAGATAACTTCGTATAGAAGGGGTCGGCAACAAAGTCACCTATGTTAGATTATATTGACCGAGGAGTCAAGTGATAACACTTGATCGTAGGTCATACTCATCGTTTAAGCTCAAAATGGGGTTACCATTTTCGTTTAAGCATTTTGATGTATTCACATCTTGTTGAGTTGCTTTGACTCATGACTTGGAGCAAAGCTTCTCTAAGATTGAATAACATACCTTGAGTTGTGGTGTTGATCTTGATCATGTAGTCGAACTTGTGTTGGATGCTCAAGGTTGGTGTAGTTCATCAAGAGTTGGGAGCACCATTGGAGTTTGAGTTCATCTTCCTACATGGGTTAGTCTTGCAAGGAAGAGCACTTGTGTATCAAAAATAACAATCATGAAAACTTCATACCAAATGAAAGTTGATATATTAAAACTGTCAAAGGATATGCTGAGTGAGTAATGCTTCCTTGAATTCAATGATCATTTCATAGCAACTTGGTGATGTAGAGATTGCTCCGATTATGAGTGATTTGCAATCTCATAGATTTGGGCTCATCCAAGTACCTATAAGGGTTAGATAACATGCAAGGGTGCAAGTATAGATCATCATCATGAGAGAAATATCAAGGATTAGTCATAAAGGCTCATGCCTTGCATGTATCCAAATTGAGTTTCTACTCCAAGTTTGAGGCATCAATGATGTTTAATTCACATCTCAAACGGCAAAATACTTTCTCATTTCTTATCAGTACGAACATGCTTAAGATTGATGCCTCCTTTAGCAACATGATCTTGAATGAAATGATGACGAACTTCAATATGCTTAGTTTGAGAATGTTGCACGGGATTATGAGCAATCTTAATAGCACTTTCATTGTCACAAAGCAATGGAATATGTTTCACATGTATCCCATGATCCTTAAGGGTTTGGGTCATCTAAAGTAATTGAGCACAACATGATCCGGCGACAATGTATTCCGCTTCGATGGTAGATAAGGAATCGAGTTTTGTTTCTTGGAGGACCAAGGAACAAGGGATCTACCAAGAAATTGACAAGTACCCAAAGTTTACTTTCTATCAACCTTGTCACCGGCATAGCCCGAATCGGACTAGCCAACAAGATTAAAAGATGACCTCTTAGGGTACCAAATGCCAAAGTTTGGTGTATGATTAAGTGTCTCACTAGACTTTTCACAGCCTTAGGATTACATTCTTTAGGGGCCGCTTGATATCATGCACACATGCACACACTTAGCATAATATCGGGATGAGAGGCACATAGATATAACAATGAACCAATCATAGAGCGGTAAACCGTTTGGTTAACCTGTTTGCCATCCTTAGTCAAACCAATGTCCACTAGTATGCATGGGTGTTTTCATACGTTTGCTTTCTTACATGTTGAACTTCTTGAAAAGATCCTTGGTATATTTTGTTTGGGAAACAAACGTACCTTCCTTAGTTTGCTTGATTTGCAAGCCAAGGAAAAAATTTGAGTTCACTCGTCATAGATATCTCAAACTTCTCCGATATTAGCCTTCCAAACTTTTCACTAAAATGGGGGTTAGTAGAACCAAATATGATATCATCCACATAAATTTGGCACACACATAATTCACGATTAACTTGTTTAGTAATTTGTGTAGAATCAATCGTCCCAATTTCAAAGCCTTTTTCAATAAGGAACTTGGTCAAGCATTTGTACCATGCTCTAGGAGCTTGTTTAAGACCATAAAGGGCTTTGTGAAGTTTGTAGACATGATTAGGTTTCTTAGGATTGACAAAGGTGGGAGGTTGCTTAACATAAACTTCCTCCTCAATTTCATGGTTTAGAAAAGCACTTTTAATGTCCATTTGGTCTAAAGTGATATCATAGTGATTGGCATAAGCAAGTAAGATGTGTATGGACTCAAGTCTAGCAACGAGGGCATATGTCTGACCATAGTCCATACCTTCGACTTGAGTATAGCCTTGGGCGACGAGATGGGCCTTGTTGCCTACAACTTGTCCATCGTCATCTTACTTATTCTGAAACACCCATTTGGTTCCAATGACATTGTGGTTGTCGTCAGGTGTCGGGACCCCGACTCAATGCCACATCGATCTAGCATGTAACACCTCATATCACTTTGCGGCCTCACACATGGTATCCCCACGGGTGTCGCCTTACTTTTTCCCGGGACCGTTTGCGCCTTTTGGCACGCGTATATGATGGTGTCGCTAGCATCCATATGATAAAGAGCCCGGGCTGACATGGCTAGTCGTAAACCCAAAGTGGCACTAACTTACAGGGACAGGCATCCATGGCCCAGCATCGAACGTGTCGGTCATTAGCGAGTGAATCCAGGCTGTAGCACTGGGCTAACAGGACTCCGGTGAACCGGGCTGTAGCGGGCTAACAGGACTCCGGTATTCATCGCGTGACATTTCCCCGAAGGGACAGACACAGGAACGAAGAAGGACACATGCCGGACAGCCTAAGTGTTCCGGAGCAGTAGCAAGCTACCAGGGCTCAGTGGAAGCACTAGGAGACATTTCCCGGTAAGAGAGACTACTAAGGATAAACAACTAGATAGTCAGATCCCACACATAGCAATACACATTACACGTACGCATAACATGCAAGTATGTGCTGTACAACATGGCATCACAGCATAACTCAACAACTCATATAGATAAAGGCTCAGAAGAGCCATCATGGCATTTATTACAAACAGGGGTCACAAGACCTATCATACAGAGCATACAAGCAACAAGCGGAAGCATTACATGTCTGGGTACAGACATCTACGAATGAAAAAGGCTGAAAGCCTGACTATCTACAACATCCGATCAAGATCGTAGCTGAGGTACTAGCTACTAGTCGAAGTCCATGAGAACCCTAGTAAGACCGAAGTCTTCGCTGCAGAAACATAAATAAAGCAACATGAGTACAAAGGTACTCAGCAAGACTTACATCAGATCCTATCATACATGCATTTGTATCAAGAGGGTAATGTGGGGTTTAGTTGCAGCAAGCCAGCTTTGACTCTGTGGCTATCCTGTTCTACGACTACCAGAAACTCTTGGGGTGAAACAACGTACACGAGTCCACTAATCACCATACAATACACTACTATGGATTCATCCCCGTCTCCCTACGAGAAGGCCATCCATAGCACTCACACTTGTCTTGAGCATTTTAGAGTATCCACTTCAAGTTGTCTATGTACCATGTAAGCATCCAAGAAGTCCATAACCGCGGACCCGGCTATTCGAATAGATCATGTTAACCCTGCAGGGGTGTACTTCTTCACACACGCTCTCGCCACTTACCGCCATGTACACGTCATGTATCTCGGCAACCTTCAAGCGGAAGCCTGGCAAGGGTGTCGGCCACGACCTCACTAACCACACAAGACTCTAGTCCAGGTTTATCGCCTATTCGGGTTCCATCCGCAAGGAGATCCGGCCGGGGTGTCGCTTACGGCCCCAAACGATGTGTACAGGGTTCCCGAGCCCACCAACCGGGTGCCACTCGGTACACCGGGCCACGTGTGCCTAGTCTGTCCCAAGCCCACCCTGCCGGGTGCCACTTGGTAGAAAAATACCACTACCTACAAACACCAGAAACTAGTTGCGACTCCTGGACAGAGATCAAGTTGGCTAATAAGTCGAGAGGGGCACTTAAGCATTCCAATGTGTGGTAGTATCGAGTCATTGGACAACATACATAGAACTCAGTACTTAAGGACGGTTCTAGTGAGACAACCCACCATGTACTCCTACATGGCCTCTCACCGCTACCTTTACCAAATCGTGTTCACACACTTAACACTCAGCATCAGAACATATCGTAACACTCCAATTCATTCCCAATGAATTAGACCTGACACACTCTAAGCAATAGCAGGCATAGCATGGTAGGAACACATCAGTGGCTTCAATCAACTCCTACACATGCTAGTGGGTTTCAACTATTTACTGTGGCAATGACAGGTCATGCAGAGGAATGGGTTCAACTACCACAGCACAAAGTAGCAGATGAACCGTTGTTGTCCTAATGCAATAACTGAGAGCAGGAGCGAGAGAGTAGGGTTTTATCGAAATGAACAAGGGGGTTTGCTTGCCTGGTAAATCAACAAGGGAGGCACTGCTTCACAGACAGGTACTCTGGAACGTCTCCGGAGCAGGACCTATCGAGAAGGAACGGTGCCGGCAATCAATACACAATCATATGCAACAATATGATGCATGAACATGGCATGTAGATGTGATGCTGTTGAGCTAATGCAACTAGTGTTCAATTGGTTTGAAGTCCATTTGAACCAAAGGTTCAAATGCATTTATAAATTAAGTCTCTTATATATGCCATAATGTGTTTTCCCATATTCAGCATGTATAAGTTGGTTTTTCATGCATGAAACTAGTACAGATGGAAAGGTTGCATTTTTCTGATAATTTTTCATATATAAATTATTTTAATCTGAGCTACGGTTGAATTGTTATGAATTTTTGAAGTTTAAATCATTTTCTGGATTTTCTGAATTATTTTAATTCCAGAAAATATAAAATTGCGTCAGCATGACGTCATCACTACATCAGCGGTCAACGCGGCTGTCCAGGTCAAACCTGACGTGCGGGGTCCACACGTCAGTGACACTGGGGTTAACCCCGAGTCAAACCTGGGCTGACTAGCTTTGACTAAGCCCTGGGCCCACTGGTCAGCGTCAGTACGTGGGGATTAGTACCTAATTAACAAAGCCACGTCAGCCCGCCGGAGTTCTGGCCGGCGGCGACCAATAGCGCGGCGGCGACTCGCCGGACTTGCGCTACAGGCGGCCTTTGGTCGCGCGAAGACCACCGGGACGTAGCCCGTCGTCGTCCGCAACCAGGGGAGTTGGTGGGGGGTTGCGGGGGTGCCGGAGCTCACCGGAGCAAGGCTCGCGGCGGCGGCCGGAGCTCGGCAACTTGCGGCTGCGGCGTTGTGGTGCACGGCAGTGGAAGCGGAGGGCTCCTACGGCCTCCTGGCGTCACCAGGAACACGGTGACGCGCGCGGGAGTGACTGGCTTGGGCTCATGCCACCGTGGCGCCATGGCCGGCGGCGAGGAACTTACGGGCGCGGTGGTTGAGCTAGCTAGACGGGGCAAACGAACACGGGGAGGAGGGGGTTCGGTGCGGGGGCTCACCGCGAGACCAGCGAGCGCGAGGGTGAGGTCGGGGATGCCCGGTAGCTCCCGAATCGCCGGCGAGGATCCACGGCGGCCGGAGGCGAATTTGGCGACGGCAACGGCTCCACGGGGTGCTCCGTCTTGCGTGGCTCGACGAGGAGGTAGAGGGGGTCGCGGCGGATCTGGGGAGCGTGTCGGGAAGGCGTGGGAGAGGCGGTGGCTACGGTGATGCCCGTCGGCGGCGGCGGTGGTTCTCGGGTGAGAGAGAGAGAGAGCAGGGGGAGAGGAGGAGGGAGAGCGAGAGGGAGTGAGAGCGGTGCGGGGCAGCGCGTGGCGACGTTCCGGACGTCCAGGCGTCGAGGGGGAGGACAGGCAGGCAGGTGCCGTGGTGGCACGGCGGTGCGCACGCGTCGGCCACACGCCCCTGGCCTCCTGGCGGGAGGTGGAGGACGACTGGCGCTAGCCAGTCGGCTGGGCCGGCCAGCTGGGCCGCACAGTGCCAGGCCTCAGGTGAGCACAGGTAGGCATTTTTTTAATTTTGTTTTCTTTTCTACTTTTCTGGCATTTGTTTGGTTTAATAAAAATACTAAACCATTTTATTTTCTTATGCCAATTTTTGTAGGGGCTAATGGTATTATTCCAGAGCTCTTCGACAAAAGGCACAATTTTTGGACATATATTAATATATATAACTAATATATTTCCAATGCAAATATTTATCGAATTAATCCAAATGGCCAAAATAAATATCCATGAGCTCCTAAAATATTGTTTTGATTTTTATCTCTGTCCAATATTTTCAGGGAGCAACATGAGCATTTTCTTGGACCCTTTTTGGAGAAATTTTTATTTGGGTCATTTTTCAAAAATGATTCTAAGGGTTCCTCCAATCCTCATTTCAAATTTAAATGAAATTTAAACATGATGCATAAATGGCTAGCTAGTCTAAGTCATACCAGACTAGGGATGTGACAACTCGCCCCCACTTGAAAAAATCTCGTCCCGAGATTCAGGGGTCGACGGAAAGAAAGCGGGGTACTCCAGTCGAAGATGATCTTCTCGCTCCCAAGTAGCTTCTCTCTCGGAATGATGAGACCACTGAACTTTGAGAAACTTGATGTTCTGACGTCGAGTGACACGCTCTGCTTGATCAAGAATGCGAACCGGGTACTCTCGGTATGTGAGGTTATCTTGGAGATCAAGCGTTTCGTGGTCCACTCCGCGGATAGGATCCGAGAAGCAACGCCTGAGTTGAGAGACGTGGAAGACATCATGAACTCGAGAAAGATGTGGGGGTAGTTCCAATTGGTAGACAACCTCTCCTCGTTTAGCGAGAATGCGAAAGGGACCAATGTAACGAGGAGCCAACTTGCCCTTGATACCAAAACGATGGGTACCCTTCAAAGGAGTAACCCGAAGGTAAGCTTGGTCGCCAATTTCATAAGTCATATCCTTATGATGACGATCGTACTGGCTTTTCTGACGAGACTGGGCTGTTTTCAAATTCTCACGAATGATGCGAACTTGCTCTTCTGCCTCCTGGATCATGTCCGGTCCAAAGAATTGTCTTTCACCGGTTTCTGACCAGTTCAAAGGTGTTCGACATCTTCGTCCATAGAGAACCTCAAAAGGAGCTTTCTTGAGGCTGGATTGGTAGCTATTGTTATAAGCAAACTCGGCGAAAGGAAGACATTTC
This sequence comes from Triticum dicoccoides, assembly GCF_002162155.2. Classification (NCBI taxonomy): domain Eukaryota; kingdom Viridiplantae; phylum Streptophyta; class Magnoliopsida; order Poales; family Poaceae; genus Triticum; species Triticum dicoccoides. The sequence goes on along the minus strand of NC_041387.1, from coordinate 325,568,682 downwards.
TCCCAATCCATACCGAATGAGATAACGCAAGCTCTAAGCATGTCTTCGAGAATTTGATTGACCCGTTCCACCTGACCACTCGACTGAGGGTGGAAAGCAGTACTGAAGGAAAGATGGGTTCCCATGGCAGTTTGGAAACTCTCCCAGAAATGAGAGGTGAAAAGACTGCCACGGTCTGAATTGATCTCTAGTGGAACACCATGAAGTGACACTATTCGAGAAATATATAAGTCAGCAAGCTGACTAGCAGTGATATTTTCTCGAACAGGAAGGAAGTGAGCCACTTTGGAAAGACGATCAACGACTACGAAGATAGCGTTATTCCCTCTCTTGGTCCTGGGAAAGCCGGTGATGAAGTCCATACTAACTTTATCCCATTTCCATTCAGGAATAGCTAAAGGCTGAAGGGTGCCAGCAGGTCTCTGATGCTCTGCCTTAACGCGACGACAAACGTCACATTTAGCAATGAACTCAGCGATTTCTCTCTTCATCCTAGTCCACCAGAACCTCTGGCGTAGGTCCTGATACATCTTAGTACTACCGGGATGAATCGTGAGAGGAGATTCATGCGCCTCCTTAAGAATCAATTGTCGCAGATGTTGATTCTTGGGAACCACCAAGTGATTCTCAAAGAAAACAACACCACGATCATCCATAGAGAAACACCCACCAATTCCCTTCTTAATGTTTCTCTTAATGCGGATAACCCCCCTATCAAACTTCTGGTCAGAGATGATCTGATCCTCAAGGGTAGGTTTCGCCACCAAGGTAGAAAGAAATCCGCGAGGAGCTATGTGAAGATTAAGCTTACAGAATTCCTCATGGAGAAGTGGTTGGCCTTGCTGCAACATGAGATTGTTGCAATAGGATTTACGGCTTAGCGCATCAGCCATGACATTGGCTTTGCCTGGGGTGTAGGTAATCCCTAGATCATAATCTGTAATCAACTCCAACCAACGTCTTTGCCTAAGGTTCAGATCTGGTTGGGTGAAGATATACTTGAGACTCTGGTGATCGGTGTAGATCTCGCAACGTTTACCAAGGAGATAATGTCGCCAGGTCTTGAGTGCATAGACTACGGCTGCAAGCTCTAGATCATGTGTAGGATAATTCTCCTCATGTGGATGCAACTGTCGGGATGCATAGGCAATCACATGACGATCCTGCATAAGAATGCAACCTAGTCCCTGTCGTGAGGCGTCGCAGTAGATAATAAAGTCTTTAGTGAAATCCGGTGGCACAAGTATGGGAGCAGAAGTCAGGCGTCTTTTCAGTTCCTGAAAACTGTACTCACACTGTGGGGACCACTCGAACTTTTTATCTTTCTTGAGAAGTTCCGTGAGGGGTTTGGCTACTTTGGAGAAGTTTTCAACAAAGCGGCGACAATAGCTGGCTAGACCAAGGAAACTCCTAACTTGTTTAACGGTCTCAGGTGGGGTCCAATCGAGAACGGCTTGAACTCTCTCGGGATTGACAGCAATGCCCTTACCAGAGATTACGTGGCCTAAGTAGGTCACTTCTGACAACCAAAATTCACACTTGGAGAACTTGGCATAAAGGCGGTGCTCTCTGAGTTTTTCTAACACGAGTCTAAGATGTTCGGCATGCTCTTTCTCGTTCTTCGAGTAAATAAGAATATCATCGAGGTAAACCACGACGAACTTATCTAAGTACTCCATGAAGATCGAGTTCATCAGGCGGGAGAATGTGGCTGGGGCGTTGGTTAGGCCGAAGGACATGACGGTGTACTCGTACTGACCATAACGAGTGACAAAAGCTGTCTTGGGAATGTCCCCATTTCTGATCTTGATTTGGTGGTATCCTAACCTTAAATCCATCTTGGAGAAGACTGAGGATCCAGCGAGCTGATCATACAGGTCGTTGATCCTGGGGAGCGGATACTTGTTCTTTATCGTGACCAAATTAACGGGACGATAATCAACGACCATCCGGTCCGTACCATCTTTCTTCTTGACAAAGAGGACGGGGCAAGCCCAAGGAGAAGAACTAGGACGGATGAAACCCTTTTGAAAGGACTCATCGAGTTGTTTCTTAAGCTCGGCTAGTTCTAGGGGTGCCATCTTGTAAGGTCTCCGGGAGATTGGAGCTGTTCCTGGGATAAGATCTATGACGAACTCTACATCTCTGTCGGGTGGAACACCTGGCAGTTCCTCTGGAAAGACATCTGGAAAGTCACGAACTATCGGGATATCTTCAAGGTCTGGAAGAGGGCTGGCATTAAGAGAATAGAGCTGCCGCTTTGCAGCCCTAGTGGAGACAGTGACTATCTTGCCAGACGGGTGTGTAAGCTGAACAGATCTTGTGTAACAATCAATCTTGGCATGATGAGCTGTCATCCAGTCCATACCCAAGATGATGTTAATATCTGAGGACTTGAGGGCTACAAGTGAGGCAAGGAATACAAGTCTGTCAACAAGGATTTCGTTACCATGGCTGATTCTGGTGGTCTGCCATCTAGACCCTGGGGTTTGGATTTCAAGCGGAGTTGGCATATCACAAAATGACAGATTGTGCAAGTTAGCATAGCTTTCAGAAATGAAGGAGTGAGATGCTCCGGTATCGAATAGAACTGATGCTGGGTGACAATTGACAAGGAGTGTACCAAGAACGACATCTGGATCATCATGAGCGTCTTTAGCTGAGACGTGATGCACACGTCCACGTTCAGTGGGGGCTGACTTGACACTTATCATCTTGCGTGATGGCTTAACACAGCCAACAGTCTTCTCGGCCTGGGGTGGAACATAACTAGTTTGAGAACAGTCACGTGCATAGTGTCCTGGCTTCCCGCATGTGAAGCAAGTCCCTGAGGTTGGACGGGGACCCGCACGGACAAGCGGTCTACCAGTAGGCAAGGGCGGAACACATGACTGAGCTGGGGAAGGCACCACATAGGATGGCCTCGGTGCATATCCGGAAGGAAGAGCGGAGTTTGGAACCCAAATCCGGCGTTTCTGGGAACTAGAGCCAGAGGGAGATCCCAAATCACGGGTGTGCTTACGAGACTCCTCGTAAGTGAGTTGAGCTGTCTCTGCATTGATGGCCTTGTTCACAAGGGCTTGGAATGTATCACAATGATGCAGGTGGAGATCACGACGCAACTTGGGGTTGAGACCCTTCCGGAACCTAGCTTGCTTCTTGGCGTCCGTGGACACTTCTTCTGTGGCATAGCGGGCAAGGTTCTCGAACTCTCTGCTATAAGCATCAACAGCCATCTTACTCTGGGTGAAACTGCAGAACTCTTCTCTCTTGCGATCAATGAGGGCCTGGGGAATGTGATGCTCGCGAAAAGACTCAGTGAAATCCTTCCAGGTAGGAATCTGGCTAGCTGGAAGCATAGCCTCATAGTTCTGCCACCAAAGACTAGCAGGACCTTCCAGGTGGTATGTGGCATAGGTGACCTTGTCATCTTCAGCTACGCTCGCGGAATGCAGCTTATGAGTGATGCTACGGAGCCAGTCATCTGCATCGAGTGGCTCGATGGAATGATGAAAAGTAGGTGGGTGCAAGCGAATGAAATCATGAATGGTAGCAGACCCTTTGAACTGATGTGCGGTGTTCTCCTCGATACGTGCCAACAAACGGTTAGACTCACGCTTGTTCCTCTCCATTTCTAACATGAACTCTGCCAACGAAGGCTGGTCGGGAGGATCCTCATCCCTACCATCTCCATGGTTCCGGCTATGATTAAAAGAACTTGATGACATCCTGCGAAACGAAAACCCAGGGATGCAATCAACATTAACTATAGACTGTAGAATGTAGGACAAGGGATTAGTATCACTCGAACTCCTTAGGAAAGTTCCGGCAGCATAACGGCAGTAAAATGCTCAGAATGAGACATCCTATTAGAATGGGGTAATAACATACTCATCAGCATTACTCAAGGTTCTGAGATCATACTAAACAGACTACACCGGAAATACTCAGAACTGGGTATGACTCTGATCAACCAATCCTATGGAACTACGGAGTAGTAACACGTGATCCTGATAGACGGAAGAGAAGCCTAGTTCCTTAATCCCGTCGGAAAGATAGGACGACTCAGATCAGAAGGCCATGAGGTATAAGGAGTAAAAAGAGCCTTACGTTCCAACCCACAATCAATTCCCTTACATAACTAAAGAATTTCTAGACTCGACTTCGACCAGTTTGGCTTGGTAATCCTACAGGCAGTCAGGCTCTGATACCAAAGCTGTCGGGACCCCGACTCAATGCCACATCGATCTAGCATGTAACACCTCATATCACTTTGCGGCCTCACGCACGGTATCCCCACGGGTGTCGCCTTACTTTTGCCCGGGACCGTTTGCGCCTTTTGTCACACGTATATGATGGTGTCTCTAGCATCCATATGATAAAGAGCCCGGGCTGACATGGCTAGTCGTAAACCCAAAGTGGCACTAACTTACAGGGACAGGCATCCATGGCCCAGCATCGAACGTGTCGGTCCTCAGCGAGTGAATCCAGGCTGTAGCACTGGGCTAACAGGACTCCGGTGAACCGGGCTGTAGCGGGCTAACAGGACTCCGGTATTCATCGCGTGACATTTCCCCGAAGGGACAGACACAGGAACGAAGAAGGACACATGCCGGCCAGCCTAAGTGTTCCGGAGCAGTAGCAAGCTACCAGGGCTCAGTGGAAGCACTAGGAGACATTTCCCGGTAAGAGAGACTACTAAGGATAAACAACTAGATAGTCAGATCCCACACATAGCAATACACATTACACGTACGCATAACATGCAAGTATGTGCTGTACAACATGGCATCACAGCATAACTCAACAACTCATATAGATAAAGGCTCAGAAGAGCCATCATGGCATTTATTGCAAACAGGGGTCACAAGACCCATCATACAGAGCATACAAGCAACAAGCGAAAGCATTACATGTCTGGGTACAGACATCTACGAATGAAAAAGGCTGAAAGCCTGACTATCTACAACATCCGATCAAGATCGTAGCTGAGGTACTAGCTACTAGTCGAAGTCCATGAGAACCCTAGTAAGACCGAAGTCTTCGCTGCAAAAACATAAATAAAGCAACATGAGTACAAAGGTACTCAGCAAGACTTACATCAGATCCTATCATACATGCATTTGTATCAAGAGGGTAATGTGGGGTTTAGTTGCAGCAAGCCAGCTTTGACTCTGTGGCTATCCTGTTCTACGACTACCAGAAACTCTTGGGGTGAAACAACGTACACGAGTCCACTAATCACCATACAATACACTACTATGGATTCATCCCCGTCTCCCTACGAGAAGGCCATCCATAGCACTCACACTTGTCTTGAGCATTTTAGAGTATCCACTTCAAGTTGTCTATGTACCATGTAAGCATCCAAGAAGTCCATAACCGCGGACCTGGCTATTCGAATAGATCATGTTAACCCTGCAGGGGTGTACTTCTTCACACACGCTCTCGCCACTTACCGCCATGTACACGTCATGTATCTCGGCAACCTTCAAGCGGAAGCCTGGCGAGGGTGTCGGCCACGACCTGACTAACCACACAAGACTCTAGTCCAGGTTTATCGCCTATTCGGGTTCCATCCGCAAGGAGATCCAGCCGGGGTGTCGCTTACGGCCCCAAACGATGTGTACAGGGTTCCCGAGCCCACCAACCGGGTGCCACTCGGTACACCGGGCCACGTGTGCCTAGTCTGTCCCAAGCCCACCCTGCCGGGTGCCACTTGGTAGAAAAATAGCACTACCTACAAACACCAGAAACTAGTTGCGACTCCTGGACAGAGATCAAGTTGGCTAATAAGTCGAGAGGGGCACTTAAGCATTCCAATGTGTGGTAGTATCGAGTAATTGGACAACATACATAGAACTCAGTGCTTAAGGACGGTTCCAGTGAGACAACCCACCATGTACTCCTACATGGCCTCTCACCGCTACCTTTACCAAATCGTGTTCACACACTTAACACTCAGCATCAGAACATATCGTAACACTCCAATTCATTCCCAATGAATCAGACCTGACACACTCTAAGCAATAGCAGGCATAGCATGGTAGGAACACATCAGTGGCTTCAATCAACTCCTACACATGCTAGTGGGTTTCAACTATTTACTGTGGCAATGACAGGTCATGCAGAGGAATGGGTTCAACTACCGCAGCACAAAGTAGCAGATGAACCGTTGTTGTCCTAATGCAATAACTGAGAGCAGGAGCGAGAGAGTAGGGTTTTATCGAAATGAACAAGGGGGTTTGCTTGCCTGGTAAATCAACAAGGGAGGCACTGCTTCACAGACAGGTACTCTGGAACATCTCCGGAGCAGGACCTATCGAGAAGGAACGGTGCCGGCAATCAATACACAATCATATGCAACAATATGATGCATGAACATGGCATGTAGATGTGATGCTGTTGAGCTAATGCAACTAGTGTTCAATTGGTTTGAAGTCCATTTGAACCAAAGGTTCAAATGCATTTCTAAATTAAGTCTCTTATATATGCCAAAATGTGTTTTCCCATATTCAGCATGTATAAGTTGGTTTTTCATGCATGAAACTAGTACAGATGGAAAGGTTGCATTTTTCTGATAATTTTTCATATATAAATTATTTTAATCTGAGCTACGGTTGAATTGTTATGAATTTTTGAAGTTTAAATCATTTTCTGGATTTTCTGAATTATTTTAATTCCAGAAAATATATAATTGCGTCAGCATGACGTCATCACTACATCAGCGGTCAACGCGGCTGTCCAGGTCAAACCTGACGTGCGGGGTCCACACGTCAGTGACACTGGGGTTAACCCCGAGTCAAACCTGGGCTGACTAGCTTTGACTAAGCCCTGGGCCCACTGGTCAGCGTCAGTAGGTGGGGATTAGTACCTAATTAACAAAGCCACGTCAGCCCGCCGGAGTTCTGGCCGGCGGTGACCAATAGCGCGGCGGCGACTCGCCGGACTTGCGCTACAGGCGGCGTTTGGTCGCGCGAAGACCACCGGGGCGTAGCCCGTCGTCGTCCGCAACCAGGGGAGCTGGTGGGGGGTTGCGGGGGCGCCGGAGCTCACCGGAGCAAGGCTCGCGGCGGCGGCCGGAGCTCGGCAACTTGCGGCCGCGGCGTTGTGGTCCACGGCAGTGGAAGCGGAGGGCTCCTACGGCCTCCTGGCGTCACCAGGAACACGGTGACGCGCGCGGGAGTGACTGGCTTGGGCTCATGCCATCGTGGCGCCATGGCCGGCGGCGAGGAACTTACGGGCGCGGTGGTTGAGCTAGCTAGACGGGGCAAATGAACACGGGGAGGAGGGGGTTCGGTGCGGGGGCTCACCGCGAGACCAGCGAGCGCGAGGGCGAGGTCGGGGATGCCCGGTAGCTCCCGAATCGCCGGCGAGGATCCACGGCGGCCGGAGGCGAATTTGGCGACGGTGACGGCTCCACGGGGTGCTCCGTCTTGCGTGGCTCGACGAGGAGGTAGAGGGGGTTGCGGCGGATCTGGGGAGCGTGTCGGGAAGGCGTGGGAGAGGCGGTGGCTACGGTGATGCCCGTCGGCGGCGGCGGTGGTTCTCGGGTGAGAGAGAGAGAGAGCAGGGGGAGAGGAGGAGGGAGAGCGAGAGGGAGTGAGAGCGGTGCGGGGCAGCGCGTGGCGACGTTCCGGACGTCCAGGCGTCGAGGGGGAGGACAGGCAGGCAGGTGCCGTGGCGGCACGGCGGTGCGCACGCGTCGGCCACACGCCCCTGGCCTCCTGGCGGGAGGTGGAGGACGACTGGCGCTAGCCAGTCGGCTGGGCCGGCCAGCTGGGCCGCACAGTGCCAGGCCTCAGGTGAGCACAGGTAGGCATTTTTTTTAATTTTGTTTTCTTTTCTACTTTTCTGGCATTTGTTTGGTTTAATAAAAATACTAAACCATTTTATTTGCTTATGCCAATTTTTGTAGGGGCTAATGGTATTATTCTAGAGCTCTTCGACAAAAGGCACAATTTTTGGACATATATTAATATATATAACTAATATATTTCCAATGCAAATATTTATCGAATCAATCCAAATGGCCAAAATAAATATCCATGAGCTCCTAAAATATTGTTTTGATTTTTATCTCTGTCCAATATTTTCAGGGAGCAACATGAGCATTTTCTTGGACCCTTTTTGGAGAAATTTTTATTTGGGTCATTTTTCAAAAATGATTCTGAGGGTTCCTCCAATCCTCATTTCAAATTTAAATGAAATTTAAACATGATGCACAAATGGCTAGCTAGTCTAAGTCATACCAGACTAGGGATGTGACATCAGGCTTTTGAACCAATGTCCACACATGATTCCTCTTGAAGTTGTGTAGCTCTTCATGCATAGCGTTCACCCAATCCGCATCATCAAGAGCTTCTTCAACCTTCATCAATTGAATAATGTAAATGAATGAGTAATGTTCACAAAATTTAGCCAAACAAGTTTTTGAGTGAGTAATTCTCCCGGTTTTAATGTTATAAAGATTTGTTCAACGGGATGGTCTCTTGTGACTCTTGCTCTAACTCCGGAGAGCTTTTGTTTGGGTTGGGATGGAACATCCTCTTCATTGTCTTCTTCTTCTTGTCCTCCTTCATTGTTGTTGGCGTTGTCGTTCTCTTGTGAAGGTGAAGAGGGAGGTCTATGTGGTTCATCATGTTGTACTTCCTCATTTCCTTCATCTTGACGTGTTCCACTTGTGAATGCCTCAAAGTTGACTTGTGGCTCACCTTGATGTTAAGTTGAGGCTTCCACTTGAATGGATGAAGTACTCTCCTTCACCTCCATTGGGCGAATCTTGCCAATGGAGAAGTCTTGAATTGCTTATAAAGGACCTCTATCTCCTACATCAATGGGAAATTGCTCTACTTGCGAGCCGTTAGATCCATCAAACTTCACATCTACCGTCTCTTCAACCTTTCAGGTGAAATTGTTGTAGACATGCTAAGTGTGAGTTTTTGAGCCATAACCGAGTAGGAAACCTTCATGCAATTTAGGAGAAAATTTCGAACAACAATTCTTATCAAGAATGTAACACTTTGAGACAAATAGTCGAAAGTATCCAACTTGGGGTTTGTTACCGGTGAGAAGCTCATATGCCGTCTTGCCGAGAATCATGTGAAGATATAGTCGACTTGTAGCATGACAAGCTGTCTCAACCGCTTCTGCCCAAAAGTGTCTTGGCATCTTGTATTGATCAAGCATCATTCTTGCCATCTCATTAAGTGTCCGATTCTTCCTCTCAACAACTCCATTTTGTTGAGGCGTGTACGTAGCCAAGAACTCATGTGAAATCCCTTCTTTGTCAAGAAAGATATCGAATTTGGCGTTCTTGAACTCCGTTTCGTTGGTGCTTTGAACCTTCTTGATCTTCACTTCAAATTGGTTTTGGGCCTTCCTAGCGAAGTTCTTGAAGATCTTTTGGACCTATGATTTATCATCAAGAAAGAACACCCACATAAATATTGAAAATCATCAACAATGACCAATCCAAACAAGTTACCACCGAGACTCTTGTAGGCGTTGGGACCAAAGAGATCCATATGAAGTAGCTCGAGTGGTCTTCTCGTGGTCATGATGTTCATCACGGGAGGACTTCCTCCGACTTGTTTTCCTGCTTGACAAGCACTGCAAAGTCTATCCTTGTCCAATATGACATCTTTAACACCAAGGATATGATCACCTTTAATAAGCTTATTAAGATTTTGCATACCCTTTGACCTAATCTTATATGCCACAACCAACATTTACAAGATTTAGCAATTAAGAAAGTAAAAGGTTGAGCTCTTTTAGTGAAATCAACAATGTATAGATCATCTCTATGAATACCAGTAAAAACCGTATTATGATTATCTCTTCAAAATACTTGGCAATCTATTTCAGTAAATAGAACATTAAAACCAAATTCAGCTAGTCTAGATATGGAAAGTAGATTATAACCAAGGGATTCAACGAGCGTGACATTTTGGATAGAGCTATCATGGTATATGGCCACCTTACCAAGGCCAACTACCTTACCCTCTGAGTTATCACCAAAATTGACATACTTTTGGGGAACATCGTTTTCTGCAAGCTCACTAAACATGTCCTTACCTTAAGTCATATGATCCGTACATCCACTATCAAGAACCCATTCCTTTCCTCCAGCCATATAACCATGAAGATTAGCCATAAGCCCAAAGTGTCTCATTGATTCATCAAGATCAAAGTCACTATCATCATCCTCATCATAATATCCATGCTCAACATCATCATGCGAATGATCATCACCTAGATAGAGTGATTCATTTTATGTATGACCATGAAAATGTGCAAGCTTATGAATTCTAATAACTTGTGAGATGATGCTACTAATGACTCCAACATCTTCTTTGGCATGCATAAGGTCACGGAGCTCAAATAGACAATCAACAAATTTAGGATCACTAGTATCCATCTTTTGAAAAGCAACTAACTTTTAAAGAATCTCATCTAGATTTCTCAAGGAATAGTTTGATAAGCAGTCCTCTAGATATTTCCATATGGTATAAGCACATTCAAATGTAGGCAAGCATACAAGAAAATTTCTAGGCAATCCTCTCATGATAATATCAATAGTTCTAAGGTTGCGGGTCATGTAAAGATACTCATCGGGGGTAGGATGCAAAGATCAATGGGGGCATGTAAGGGCTAGTAATATACTTGTTCAAATTATATTCATTGAAAATCTCAAGCATCGCATTCTTCCAAGAATTATATAATTCTCCGTCAAGTATAGGCACTCTACGTCTAATACTATCAATCATAGACTCATCCGTCCTCCCCCAATGGTGATTAAACCAAAGAAATGGGACCAATGCTCTGATACCAATTGAAAGGATCGAGAAGAGGGGTCTAGAGGGGGATTAGACCCTCAACAAGCAAAAGTGGCAATTTTTAAGTTCATCAAGTTGAGGTGGAGTTTGAGCACATGTTTAAGCATTAATAATATATTTCAAGCAAGCACGGCAAGAGTATGAGCCGCGGAAAGGGTAAAGCATGCTAATTGCATGAAAGTAATGGGATGGGATTGGAGTGTGCAAACACAACAAAGACACATAAATTTTTGGCGTGGTTCCTATAGGTGGTGCTCTCCTACGTCCAGGTTGATGGAGACTTCAACCCATGAAGGGTAATGGTTGCGTGAGTCCACGGAGGGCTCCATCCATGAAGGGTCCATGATGAAGCAACCTTGTCTATCCCACCCACGAAGGGTCCACGAAGAAGCAACCTTTTCATGAAGTAGGCGATCTCCTTGCCCTTACAAACTTCTTGGTTCAACTCCACAATCTTGTCGGAGGCTCCCAAGTGACACCTAACCAATCTAGGGGCCACCACTCTCCAAAAGGTAATAGATGTTGTGTTGACGATGAACTCCTTGCTCTTGTGCTTCAAATTATAGTCTCCTCAACACTCAACTCTCTCTCACAGATTTGGATATGGTGGAAAGATGATTTGAGTGGAAAGCAACTTGGAGAAGGCTAGAAATCAAGATTCTAGTGGTTGGAATGGAATATCTTGATCTCAACACATGAGTAGGTGGTTCTCTCTCTGAAAATGTAGGCTGGAAGTGTAGGCACATTCTGATGCCTCTCTCACACATGGATAAGGGGTGGATGGGTATATATAGCCTCCACACAAAACCCAAATGTTACACACATTTGACCTAACTCGGTCAGACCGAATAGAGGAACTCGGTGAGACTGATTTAGTTCAAAATGTGAACATTAGGAATCTCGGTGGGACCGAGTGGAACAACTTGATGGGACCGATGTGCTAGGGTTAGGGCAAATACCAAATCGGTGGCAGTGATTGCATCAACTCTGTTAGATCGAAGTGAAGCAATAAGGCAATAGAGAGAATGTCAAGAAAACTCAGTGATACCGATTGCACATTTCGGTGAGACTGAAATAATACAACAAGCAACAGAGAGTTTGCAACGCTATCTCGGTGAGACCGAGAACCGTATCGGTGTGACCAAAGAGTCTAGGATTTCTGGCAGTGGCTATGTCAAATGAACTCGGTGGCGCCAGATAGAAGATTTTGGTGGGGCCAAGTTTGACTTTCGGTTTTGGACATATTTGGAAATGAGAAAGTGGTTGAGGGCTTTGGAGCAATATCACTAAGCATTTTGAGCAAGAGACCATTAAGCAACACCTCTCAATGTGATCTTAGATCACTAAAATATAAATGAGGGGTCTTGAGGTTTTGCCAACATGTGTCCTTAGCATTTTGAAGTGGTTCCACATCCTCTTGTCCTTTCCACGCCATTGTTGAACTTATCTGAAATACATTAGATAAATGCATTAGTCCAACAAAAGATATGTTGACATTAATTACCAAAACCACCTAGGGAGAACTTGTGCTTTCAGAGGGAGAAGATGATTCAACGAAGAGTGATGGTTGCTTCTTCCGTCCAACTTACTGCCGGGTCTATGTGAATTGACGGCTCATTGGTAATTATTACTGCGGCGGTAGAGCGTCGTAGAGGGTCTACACTCTTATTTATTAGTTCTGTGATAAAACTAACTTTCCCCACTCTTACAACGGAGGAATGCAAAACACGACAGCCCATTGAGTACATGGCCCACCTCACACTATCACCATATTCCTTGGACATCGTGCGACACCTCCGGTCCTTTTTTCTTTGCGTTTAAGAAACAAACTGTAGTACTCCACATGCCAAGAAAATAATATTATACACCGGAGGGTATAGGCTATTTTGCCCCCAGATTTACTATGGAGGAAATGCTAGGTAGTTACTCGCATGCAAAGTATTGTCTCATCCTATAGACCTCAATTCTCGCGCACTATTACTCCTCTATCCATTTCTCTAGATGCAGGCTCATTAGATGTATCTGCATGCAGCTCTCTCTCCGGTTTTGCATGCATGCGACGCAATCTCTCTCTCTCTCTCTCTGTGTGTGTGTGCGTGTGTGTGTGCGTGTGCGTGTGTGTGTGTGTGTGTGCAAGCATGCTTTAAGTCATTCAAAGGGTTAATAATATAGTCGGTTGATGGGTAACATGTTGCCATGTCATCTATAGCCAATGTAATAGTCAACATGTATAGTAATGGGCTGAAAGTACTACTCCCTCCTTTCTAGTTCATTGGGCACATCTCATTTTCTTGGTAAAACCATATTATAAATCTTACTTTCACTTGTTTCCACCACACGTTCACATTCCAAGGTGCATTAAATTGATGCATGCAAGGATTAAAAAAACCAACCAATGCATGTAACCATTCCTACTCATTTACTACCTCTGTCCTGGTTTATTGGTCCCCTTCACATTTTGTGCTAAATTTTTACCTTATATTTAACAAACAAAATGTTAATGCATGTAAAAAAATAGTATCCCTGAAAACTATGTTCAAATTCGAATCCAATGATATAATTTTTAGTGACATGCATTATTATTTTCTTAGTTAAATCTATGGTGAAAGTTTGACACAAAGTACTAATGGAACAAATAAACCCAGACGAAGGTAGTAGTGGTCATCCATGCATATATTGTAACTAAATGCAGATTAAAGTTTGATTAATTTTGTAAACTACGAGATACATTTCTCCAATCATCATCTGCCTTTGTTGATGAGATTTCAAATTTAAGCCCTATAAACAGGAAAGGAAGGAGTAATTTTTTACCACATGACCCACCATGCACTCTCACATAGCTTCTTGGAGCCCGTACTACAGCTGGCTATAAATCTACAGCTCGCTTCTCTTCTCTCTCCTCTTCTCTCTCCTCTTCTCTCTCATCCAAATCAGCAAAGATACAATATTTAAAGGCTTGCAGCCCGCCTACGTCATCTTCTTATACTTCCTTAGGAAGGGATGAGGAATATGAGAGAGAGAGAGATGGGAATTATTGTGGCTGCGTGTGCGATACACTACAAGAAAAGACACATTAGTGAAAGTTTGGGCCGAATGAACAAAATATCTGTCGTGCTTATGACACTTCGATGACGATAATTGTGACAAAACCTAGTATCATCATATATGTGGTGGGCTCCTACTTCTATGACAAAAAATCATGATAGAAAATGGGCTTTTCATCCAGGGCGTGCCAGAGACGCACCTATAAGACATTCGTTTGGGCTGTCCATGACGGAAAAACTCATGGTAGAAGCGAGGGTGAGGAAAATTTTGGGGAGTTCCCGGTTACGGTGGGTGGTCGGGGCCGAGCGATGCTCGGAGGGATTGCCCGTTTCTCTCATACACGTACATGTATGTGTGCGAGGCGTTGGGCTCTAACTGAATCCGAGCAAGGCGTTCGCTTACTGAACCCAAGCGATTGCGCTAGCTACGTTACTGTACCTGAGCGATCGATCGGTCCCTAGCTGTTAACTGAACCTGATCGAGGGATTACTTCGCTACTGCTGCTAACTGAAGCCGATCGAACCTGCTGCCTCTTGATGAATAGTGAGCATTGTTAGGGGTTGGTTGAACAGCTCCCAGTGGGGTTGGATGAACGGGACCCCTTGGTCATCGCCGCTGGATGAAGAGGACCTCGATCGAGCCGGTTGGGGGTGGATGAACAAGACCCCGTGGAGGGATGGTTGAACAGTAGCCAGTGGAGGCTGGATCAATAGGAGCTCGTGGAGGGCTAGTGGAACAGTAGCCGGTGGAGGCTGGATGAACATGAGCCTGTGGAGGCAGAAGGAGACGTCGTGGATGAACAATAGTATGTGGAGGCTGGAGGAGGTCAATGGTGGATAAACAGTAGCCTGTGGAGGCTGGAGGAGGTCGACAATGGATGAACAGCAGTCTGTGGAGTCCCATTTTATAGTACGCCACACCCCTCCCGATGAACATGATGGTAGTTCTGCTGAAAACAGCATCAGTTCGGGTTAGTCCTAAACAAATCATACCAAAATCATGTAAAAATATTATAAACATGGCATGAATACATCAAAAATTATAGATACGTTGGAGACGTATCAGCTGCTCATGTTTTCATGAGAACGGAAGGCACCATAGGACAACACCATAAATAAAATATACAATAATAGCAATCAAGACCATGGTTAACCCATAGGACAAAACGGTTCTACTCAAACATCATAGGATAACCCTAGATCATTGGGAAATAATATATGGAGTTGAGCACCATGTTTAAGTAGAGATTACAGTGGGGAGAAGGGGTGTTACTCCGCTACATAGAGGGGGATAAAGTTGGTGTTGATGGTAGCAAGATTGTTGATGTAGATCGCCATCATGATTGTAGCCCCGGCGGCGCTCCGGCGCCACCGGGAGATAGGGGGAGAGAGACCCCTTCTTCTTCTTCTTCCTTGGCCTCGCCTAGATGGGAGGATGGTTCCCCCTCTGGTCCATGGCCTTCATGGCGGTGGAGGGGCGGGAGCCCCTCCGAGATTGGATCTCCCTCTCTGTTCTCTTCTGTATCGCGCTCCCCAGAAATGGCCCTTCACGGTTTCTTAAATTCTTGGAGATTCGTAACTGCAATTGCACTGATCTTTTTACACATTTTTTTTACAAATATAAGCTTCCTTGCACCCGAAGTATAGCTCCAACCGACGTTCGAGGAGGGCACGATGGTGCGCCTAGGCCTGGTGGCGCACCCTGGTGGATTGTGGTGGCCTCGGGCCTTCGTTTATGTTGATTCCACCTCCTAAAATTCACAAATATTCCAAAATAATTCTCCGTAGAGTGTCATCACATTTGGACTTTGTTTGATATGGATTCTCTATGATACAAAAACATGCAACAAACATGAACTGGCACTAGGCACTGGATAAGTAAGTTAGTCCAAATAAATCATATAAAAAGTTGCCAAAAGTTTGAAGAAGTTGAATAACATTGACATGAAACAATCAAAAATTATAGATACGATGGAGACATATGAGGCGTGCCCCCTGCCTTGTGGGCCCCACATGACTCCACCAACCTACTTCTTCGTCCTATATATTCACATATATCCCCAAACCACCAAAAGCATCCACGAAAACACTTTTCCACCGCCACAACCTTCTGTCCCCGTGAGATCCCATCTAGGGGCCTTTTCCGGCATCCTGCCAGAGGGGGACCCGATCATGGAGGGCTTCTACATCAACTCTATTTCCCTTTCGAGGAAGCGTGAGTAGTTTACCTCGGACCTACGGGTCCATAGCTAGTAGCTAGATGGCCTCTCTCTCTCTCTCTCTCTCTCTCTCTCTCTTTGATTCTCAATACCATGTTCCCCTCGATGTTCTTGGAGATCTATCTGATGTAATCTTCTTTTGCAGTGTGTTTATCAAGATCTGGTGAATTGTGGATTTATGATCAAATTCTCTATGAATATTATTTGAATCTTCTCTCAATTCTTATATGCATGATTTGATATCTTTGTAATTCTCTTCGAACTATCGGTTTAGTTTGGCCAACTAGATTGGTTTTTCTTGCAATGGGAGAAGTGCTTAGCTTTGGTTTCAATCTTGGGGTGTCCTTTCCCAGTGACAATAGGGGCAGCAAGGCACATATTGTATTGTTGCCATCGAGGATAAAAAATGGGGTCTACATCATATTGCTTGAGTTTATTCCTCTACATCATGTCATCTTAGTTAATACGTTACTCTGTTCTTCATGAACTTAATACTCTAGATGCTGGCAAGAGTCGGTTTATGTGTGGAGTAATAGTAGTAGATGCAGAATCGTTTCGGTCTACCTGATACAGACGTGGTGCCTATATTTCATAATCATTGACTTAGATATCGTCATAACTTTGCGCTTTTCTATCAATTGCTCGATAGTAATTTGTTCACCCACCGTATTATTTGCTATCTTGAGAGAAGCCTCTAGTGAAACCTATGGCCCCCGGGTCTATTTTCCATCATATAAGTTTCCGATCTACTATTTTCCATCATATTAGTTTCCGATCTACTATTTTGCAATCTTTTATGTTCCGATCTATAAAACAAAAAAATACCAAAAATATTTATTTTATCTTTTGTTTAGTTTCATCTATCTCTATTAGATCTCACTTTTGCAAGTGATGTAAAGGGATTGACAACCCCTTTATCGCGTTGGGTTCAAGTTGTTTGATTGTTTGTGCAGGTATTGGTGATTTGGGCCTTGTCTCCTACCGGATTGATACCTTGGTTCTCTAACTGAGGGAAATACTTATCTCTATTTTGCTGCATCACCCTTTCCTCTTCAATGGAAAAATCAATGCAGGCTCAAGAAGTAGCAATCATCCCCCCCTTGGGAGAGATCCGTCCTCGGATCATGCTCTTCATCACCATGGTATGGGGTCAAGTCCTTGACGTTGAAGATGTCGCTTACGATGTACTTGTCACATGGGATGTCAATCTTGTAGGTGCTGTAATTGAAATGCACTAGCACCTTGAAGGGTCCATCGGCTCGCGGTAGTAGCTTGGACTTGCGCTCGTTGGGAAAGTGGTCTTTGCGGAGGTGTAGCCATACGAGATGGCCCAGTTTGAACACCATTTGAGTCTCGTTGATGTTGAGCTTGGTGGCGAGACATTGTACTTGGTGCTCGATCATGGACCTTGTATCTTCATGCATCTTCTTGAGGTAAGTTGCACTTGCGGTTACATCCATGTTAGCACATTCTTGGAGTGGTAAAGGAAGGATGTCCAAGGGCAATGAAGGGTTGAAGTCGTAGATGACCTCAAAGGGGGACTTGCCGGTGGTAGAGTGTCTTGCGCGATTGTAGGCGTACTCGGCGATGCGTAAGCACTACTCGCACTCCTTGATGTTGTTCTTGATCAACACGCATAGGAGAGTAGATAGCGTCTAGTTGGTGAGTTTCATTTGGCCATCGGTTTGGGGATGATAGGCCAACGAGAATAGTAGCTTGATGACGAGCTTGGCACATAGTGTCTTCCAAAAGTAGCATAGGAACATGACGTTGTGGTCCAACACAATTGTCCTTCGCACTCCATGCAACCTCAAGATTTCCCTCAAGAGAGATTGCAGCATGTGAAGCATCGTCTATCTTACTGCATGGGATGAAATGAGCCATTACAGAAAATTGGTCCACAACAAAAAATATCGAATCTTTTCCATTTTGAGTCCTAGGTAATCCAAGCATAAAATCCATACTAATATCTTCCAATGGTTGATATGGAATAGGAAGTGGCATATGTAAACCATAAGATTGGTCTCGAGACTTAGCTTTGCGGCATTTAGAGCACCGGTTTGTATAGCATGCGACATCGTGAAACATTTGTGGCCAATGGTACTTGCAGGAAAATGTGGCAAACAACTTGTCGCGGCTGGAATGTCCCATAAGTCCTTTGTCATGAGCCTCTTGCAAAAGTACCAAACGAAGAGAAGACTCGGATACATAAAAGTTTGTTAGCACGCATAAGATAGCCATCTTTGAGGTAATATCAATCCCAATAAGTGTGAGAATGACAATTGGCATTAGGAATCACAAACGAAGGATCATGCGGATACAAATCTTTAGTATGCTCAAAACCAACAACATTAATACAAGTTGAGTAACTAACATGCATTTGCGGGTAAGTGCATCCGCCACAACATTTTCTTTACCCTTATTGTACTTGATCACATAAGGAAAGGACACAATGAATTCACTCCATTTAGCATGTCGTTTATTCAACTTGGTTTGGCCTTTAAGGTATTTAAGCATCTCGTGAATGGTATGTATGACAAACTCATGTGGGTGAATTATTTTGGCTGCATGTGCGGTACACTACAAAAAAAGACACATTCGTGACATTTTGGGCCGAATGAACAAAATTTCTATCGTGCTTATGACACTTATATGATGATAATTTTGACAAAACCCAGTATCATCATTTATGTGGTGGGCTCCTACTTCTATGACAAAAAATCATGATAGAAAATGGGCTTTTAATCCTGGGCGGGCCGGAGACGCACCTACATGACATTCGTTGGGCCGTCCATGATGGAAAAACTCATGGTAGAAACGAGGGCGAGGAAAATTTCGGGGAGTTCCTGATTACGGTGGGTGGTCCGGGCCGAACAATGCTCAAAGGGATTGCACGTTTCTCTCGTACACGTATGCGCATGTGTGCGAGGCGTTGGGCTCTTACTGAACCCGGGCGATGCGTTCACTTACTGAACCTGAGCGATTGTACTAGCTACCTTACTGTACCCGAGCAATTGATCGGTCCCTGGCTGTTAACTGAACCCGATTGAGGGATTCCTTAGCTACTACTGCTAACTAAAGTCGATTGAACCTGCTGCCTCTTGATGAACAATGAGCGTTGTTGGGGGTTGGTTGAACAGTTCCCGGTGGGGGTTGGATGAACGGGACCCTGTGGTAGTAGAGGTTTGCTGCTGGATGAACAGGACCCCGATCGAGCCGGTTGGGGGTGGATGAACAAGACCCTGTGGAGGGCTGGTGAACTGGAGCCGGTTGAGTCTGGATCAACAGGAGCTGGTGGAGGGCTAGTGGAACAGTAGCCGATGGAGGCTGGATGAATAGGAGCCCATGGAGGCATAAGGAGATGTCGTGGATGAACAGTAGGAGGTGGAGGCTAGAGGAGGTCGACGTTGGATAAACAGTAGCCCATCGAGGCTGGAGGAGGTCGACACTGGATGAACAGTAGCCCGTGCAGTCTCGTTTTACGGTACGCCACACCCCTCCCGATGAACATGACCTTGTTTCAACCGTAGGAGGTCGAAGAGAAGCTTGTTCCCTCTGTTTTGCGGTACGCCACACCCCTCCCGATCAACAGCACCCCATTTCGACCGTAGGCACTCGAACAGAAGCCTGTTTCCTCCAATCTGCGGTACGCCAGACCCCGTTTCGACTGTTTCGTCCAAGGCGGTTGGCTCCCAATGAACACGACACATTTCGTTCCCTCCTGATGAACACGACACAGTTTCTCCATTCCAACCCAACCAGTTGGCTTCCGATGAACAGGACGTCGTTGCTGCCATCCATTGCCTCTCCATGTAAATGAGCCCTAGCCGTACGCATGCGTGAGTAGGCGTTCGAGATCCCTCACGTATGTACGTATTTGGCCGTATTTTTTGGCATCTGGATGTACGTACATGTACATAGTTTAGAAGGGACTGCATTGGGGGCTCTATTAATACACGTGCCGCTGCTTTCTCTGCCATGGTTCATCGTTGCAGAGAGACCGATCGACCAGTATGTACATACACGTTCGCGTCCAAACAGAAAACGCTACATACGCTTCTACCAGGTGGGTCCCAGCTGTCAGGGAGGACAAGGAAGCCCGTCGTTGCGTGCGAAGATATAGCTGGTGGGTCCCAGCTTTCAGTGGGAAGAATCACTTTTTGCCCGTAATATGGACACACTTCCTTGCGTGCGAATATGTAGCTGGTGGGTCCATCTATAAGCCTCACCGCATAAAGTCCTGTTCTGATGGCTGTCATTCGTTGACCATGTTGACCATGTCGCCCAGATAGCAACCAGGTGGTGGAATATGGCGAGGCCTAGGAAGGGAACGATGCGGAGCCAGGGAAGACGAGGCAGGTGCATGCCCACATGGAGGGGAGTACGAGGGTTCGCTGGTTCGGAGTGTGTCGGGGAAACTGATCCACGAACACCTATGGGGCCGGCGGACCGAGCCCCTTTTGGTTCGGCGAGGGGAGGAGGTTGCACGAAGAGCGGATCGAGGCGAAGCACACGAGCAGTTTACCCAGCTTCGGAGCTCTCCGGAGAGATAATACTCCTACTGCTGCTTGTCTGATTGTATTGAGTTCTTGCTCAGGAGCGCTGAGTGCTACAGTAAACTCTAGCTGCTAACGAGACCGAGCGTGTGTGATTTTCTGGGTTCGAACCCCCTCTACGTTGCGCATGGGCCTCCTTTTATACGCACAAGGGGTCACCGACAGGTGGCAATCGTAGACAAGGGTAAAAATGGAAAAAGAGGGGTGGTTGGTACAGCTACCTGCACAGTACATCCTACCTAACCCTGACGGCAGGGGACAAGGGCATTAAATGCCCGCCTGCGTCGCCCGAACAGTGCAGAAAAGGACCATCAGGGACGCCACCGCTCGCCACGATGGCAAACTTGTCAGCGTCGCATGCCACCGCGCACCGCTGGCTGCACAGCCTCCTGCCACGCGCGCCTGTAAAGGCCCCAAGGCGACATGTTGGTGGATGTGCTGGAGCGCAGGTATAGAGTGGTTGCCTGCCGCGGCAAGCGCCTTGCCGCGACCGTTGCCTTGCCGCGCCCGGAAGCTTGTCGCCCACCGGGCCTTGCCGGGACGCATGGCGTGTCGCGCCAAGTTCCTCGAAATGCCTTGGTTGGCCTTCCCGGCAAGCTCCTCTTGCCGGGGCCTTGTCTCCTTGGCTTGAATACTTTGTCCTTGAATGGCTCCAAGGGAACCATGGAGGACCTTGGCGGTCACCCGGCAAGCCTTGCCGCGGGGTGCTGCAACTGCCCGTGCACAAGTTCGGGATACTAGGGGACCCCTACTCTAGTACACCGATAGGAGCCCCCGGGCCTGGGCCACACACGGTGCCGAGCGCTGTTGGGCCAGGCCCAAAACAGGGCATGGGCATGCGCGGCCTGGGTCACGCTGTATCTTACTCCGTATCCACCGCGACCTCCCCGAACGACACGCGTTGAATGCGGCATTGTGGGAGAGATCGTGGGTGGTTTCTTTATTCGGAAGGGAGAAACGTCCGCCCCCTCCCTCTTTATAAGCAGGGGAAACAGGGGCAGTTTGCCCACTTTGCCGGTTGTTACTCCATTCTCGAAAATCTCCGCCGCTCCCCCCTTCTTCCCAAAGCCGAAAGAGAGCAGCGCTCCGCCCCCCATTGCCACCAGCACCACCAACGCCGTCGATCTCCCCCTCCACCTCCGCCATGGCTCCGAAAGCCGACAAGGGGAAAGGCGTGAAATCGGTCGAGGCGCAACGGCTCGCGGCGCTGCGGAAGGAGCGGGCCATCTTCCCCCCTCAGCTTGATGCAAAGGAGCTGAGGGAGTACTACTACCTTTTCTGGTCGACGGAGACGCGAGCGCATCCGCGCACAAAGGTACTCCCGGCTACCGCATCGAGACTGGCTCCGAATGGGTATCCCTTCTTCGCGCTGTTCTTCTACTATGGGCTCTGCCCGCCCTTCTCTGAATTCTTCTGTGACATCATGAACACCTACGGGTTCCGCCTCCTTGACTTCACCCCCAACGCCGTTCTGACCATGGCAGTTTTCGCACATCTGTGCGAAAACTTTGTCGGAGTCCATTCAAACATAGCCCTCTTCTGCCACTTCTTCATGCCCCGGGTTGAGAGAGGAGAGCCCCTTGCCGGCGGAATCGCTTGGACCTCGAGAGTCGGCAAGAAGGAAGCCTATCTGGAGGGAGAGCTCCGCAGCAAGTGGGATGAATGGAGAGCACAGTGGTGCTAGATTGTCGAGGAGAACCTGCAGCCATTTACTACCCTGCGCCAAGCCCCAATAGTACGCGGCAACGATTGGAGCAACGTGGCCCCGGAAGATGATAGGCTGAAGATTGCCGTCACCCGTATCCTTCGCCTTAGGCTTGCCGGGCTCACTGTAGGCGCTATTGGCGCAGATTTCCTTCGCTGCCGCATCGACCCCCTGCAGGAGAGGGCGAGACCCGCCTGGGAGTTCCAGAACTCGGCGGACATCATGAGGTTGCGCCCAGGCCTCAACTTTAATTTCACTATCCTGCAGCTGGATGCGATGCTCCTGGAGCTGTTCAAGCGTGATCCTCAGCATCCATTCATGTTGCCGCGGGATGTCGTTCCGCTGTGCAACAATTCTTCACTTGACCGCATCCGTCCAATGATGCCGCTGTGCGACTCTCACGGAATCATTCCAACATGGCAAGAGCCGGCAGACGCCATCGTGCAGGAGTTCTTCGATGGCTTAGTAGAAGTGCCGGTCCGCGCCGATGAGCAGAAGAGCCTCACCCGCGACACCACCGATGCGGAGATGCAGCGCATCGCCACCAGGCTGGAAGAGGCGGTGGCAGCCGCTACCGCGGGTGAGTTTGGATTCACTGTGGAGGAGGCAGAGGCAGCGAAGGCGGCAAGCCTTGCCGAGCGCGAGGAGTTTGCCGGCGAGGAAGGGCCTGCCGGGCCCGAGGATGAGTCGAGTGAGCCCGGCGAGGGAGATCTTGTCGGGCCCGAACCTTCAGGCAGCTTGCCGCAAACGGAGCCCCCAGCTCCGCCAAGAAGGCGTCTCCGCAAGGCCGGGGACGCAGCGGGGCGGCAGACGGGTCAACAGCCGCCGAGCCGCGCGACACGCTCTACCGCGGCAAGCACTGTTGCCGCGGGAGCGCCTCACGCCACTGCGGCAACCGGAGCTGGGTCTTCCCGGTCCACCGCTACTGCTCCTGCCAAGCGGACAAGGGAGCCTACTCCTCCGCCTCGTCGCACCGGAGGCGAGCCGGACTTTGATCTCTCCGCGCTCAGCTCCGACGAGGAACAAGAAGAGTAAGATTCCTTGCTGTACTTGTAGTTCTTCAATTCTTGCTGTCTTGTCTTGTGTCTCATTTGCTTCTGAACCTGTTCCTTTTCAGAACTCTGGCCCAGAGAGCGGCGAAGAGAGCCAAGGCCCCGGTGATCGTCATCGAGGACGACCCTACCACGACGGCAGAGGACATGTCCGAGACCACCTTGTTGGACCCGGCAACCATTCCTCAAAGCAGCCCCCAGCGCAGCCCCCCACGTAAGTATATGGTTTACTTTATGCTGTCAGGCGCGCATGGGTGCTCTTCTTTTGCTGATATCTATCTGTTGGTTTGTGTAGGAGCAGAGCAGCCTCACCAGGAGGGCCCGGAGGCCGCTCCCGAAGCGCCATCTGCTTCGACTACACCGCCAAGGGAGGATTCCCCGGCAAGGGAGCGTTCTCCGGCAAGGGAGAATTCTCCGGCAAGGGGCAGTTCTCCGGCAAGGGACAGCGCCAGTGATCCTCCGGTGGTTGAGACCACGACTGCAGATCCTATGCCTGAAAACTTCCCTTGGATTCTTCTTCTTCTGATTTTCTTTTTGAATATTCGCTTGACCTTTCTCCCCTCTTCGTTCGTCAGATCCACCTGCCACGGAGCCGATGGAAACCGAGGCCGCCGGCGAGCAGAACGCGCGTGGCAACAACGACGACACCGCCGCCACCGAAGAAGAGGCCGGTGCTGATGATCCCGCCGGCGAAGAGGCCGCCAAGGCTGCCGCCGCAGAAGCTGGCAAGGAATCTGGCGATCGTACTGATGGCCCCGAGGCCGCAGGAGCGTCGGGCGCTGCACCGACCGTCGATCCCTCTGCCGCTGCTGCAGTGCCAGGCTCTGAAGAGCCCCAGCCCGGCGCCTATTTGAAGGCCGGCGATGGCGTCTTCATCAAGCTCCCCTGGGCGTCGAGCTCCAGGGCGCCGGTCGAAGGAGAAACTTTTGACGAAGAGGTGCTCGCCTCCGCTGGGCTGGCGCTGGTCGACGCGCCAAGCAGCAGCAGCGACGAGCCTGAGGAGGAGCGGCTGCTGCGGAAGCTGCTGTCGCTCTACCGCGCCCGACAAGCCAAGCTGGCGTCCCGACAAGCACTTGTCGCGAGGGCGGGAGTGGATATTGAGAAGCGCGCTGAGGAGCTCCGGGGTCTCAGGCAGGAAACTCTCCGGTCCCTGGCGGAGGAGCGGGAGCAACTTCTCGAGGAGCGGAAAGCCTTCCTCCTCGCGAAGGCTGAGGTTGAAGAGCAACAACGGCTTGTCGCCGAAAGTCTATTTGCGCAGGACGGAGAGCTAGCGCAGCGCAAAGTCAACCTTGACAGCCACGAGGAGGAGCTTGCCGCGCGCGAGCAAGCAATTGGCGGGGCTCTCAAGGAAGCAAGGGATGCTGCCGAAGCTACCGAGGCCGCCAAGAAGGAGCTGGAAACGAAGGTAGCGCAGCTGGAGGTTGATCTCAGGGCGAGCGGCGAGGAACTTGCCGCTCTCAAGCGTGAGTGCGAGAAGGATGCTGCTGCTCATGGCGAACTGCAGGGCCTTCTCGCAGAGAGGAGCAAGGAGCTTAGCGCCGCCAAGGACTCCAATGCGGACCTCGAGTTGAAGCTGGCCACTTTGACTCAGACGCTGGACGGCGCCAGGGAGCGGGAGGTGGCCTTGTCGGAGAAGATCAAGGCCGACGAAGCGCTGCTGGCGAGTGCTGCTGCCTCCCAAAATGCTTTTAGGGAGACAGTGGAGCACTGGACCGAGGGTCTGGTGAATATTGCCGCCGCCATCGACGGGGAGCTGGCGCAGCTGGGGATGGAGGATCTCGGGTACTCCTCTGACGAGCACCTCCAACCCAGCACCAAGCTCATCTTGTTCTTCAAGGGCGTGGCGACGGCCCTCCAGCGATGAATCGCGCAGGATCTGCGCGGGGCTTCTTCAGAAAGTGCTGGTGAAGGTGGCCTTCCGCAACCCGAGCCTCAACCTCACCAACGTCCTCAAGTCCCTGCCTCCAGATGCTGATCTGGAAGCGCTCAAGGTCCTTGTCGCACCCATTGTGGACAAGGTGAGCGAGATCAAGAGGGTTGAGGGCGATCGCGTGACTAGGCCGCCAGTTTTCTCTTTTTCCTTGTCGCTGCTGGTCATGTCATGAGAACAATCTGTTAGAGCTGCGACAAGTTATCTTGTAATATGACTCTATTTTGGGTAGAGATTTGCTATGTTATTCCCTTTACTTGATTCCTTCCTTTGTATGTTTTTGCCCTACGCTTTTAGGGAACTTGTCGGCGCAGGCACCTGAGCCGCGAGCGCTGAGTGCTGGACGTCAGCAGCCTGCTGGCGGTGCCGCTTCCGACAAGAAACCTTGTCGCAACTAGTCGCAGCTCACTTAAGTTGTTGAGCGGACTCGAAACAAAGTAAGGGCGCAACTAGCTACGAGTTGGTTCCTCCGCGCACAGGTTTACCATACAAAGTACGGTCATTCGAGGAAGATAACTTAAAAATTTAAAACTGATTGCTCAAACTTTGGCAACTTAGCTTTTCTGTCGTATGTTTTCCTGTAAGGCGAAACTTCCTTGAACGATGCCTGGCCCACACCATTATCTTCTCCTTTCCCCCCGGCAAACTTGTGTGCGAGGGAACCTTCCTTTCCTTTGAGAAAGAGAAAGAAGAGAAAATAAAGATATGGAGCCTTAAGGCTCGTTATTGCTTACTGGGGGTGGTGCTGCACAAAGTGTCAGATAATGCTTGCAAATATAAAGTAGAAAGCATGAAATTGACAAGATGTGCGGAGCACATGAGCTTTACTTGTGCACGGGATCTGCGCCCGGCTTTGTACAAAGGATTACATGCAACATCGGCAAGACTTGTACAAAAGGTGGTTGCCGGAACGGGTTCCGGCAACTGCGCCCTACGGGTAAAACTTACGAAGATGCTCGATGTTCCAAGAGTTGCTCACCGGAATGCCATCTTCGGTCTCAAGACGGACAGCGCCAGGCCTAGTGACTCGTTTTACCCGGTAAGGGCCTTCCCACTTCGGCGTCTACTTGTTGGAATTCTTGGCGGACTGAACGCGCCGAAGAACAAGGTCGCCTTCCTCGAAACTTCTGGCATTAACTTTGCGGCTATGGTAGCGGCACAAAGCTTGCTGGTATCGAGCAGCTCGTACAGCAGCTTGAAGATGGTCCTCCTCAAGGAGCAGCACGTCATCTTGTCGCAGCTGCTCTTGCTCAAGCTCATCATAAGCGAGCACTCGAGGCGACCCGTATACGAGTTCCGTGGGGAGAACTGCCTCTGCTCCATAGACTAGAGCGAAAGGTGTCTGGCCAGTGGCTCGATTTGGCGTCGTCCTGATCGACCAAAGAACCACCGGCAGCTCCTCGATCCAGTTCTTTCCGCACTTGTGCAGCCTGTCGAAAGTTCTGGTCTTGAGCCCGCGCAGCACTTCAGCATTTGCCCTCTCTGCTTGACCGTTGCTTCTCGGGTGAGCAACAGAAGCGAAGCAGACCTTGGCGCCAAGGCCTTGGACGTATTGCATGAAGGTGCAGCTCGTGAATTGCGTGCCGTTGTCGGTGATGATCCTGTTAGGGATCCCGAAACGGTAAAACAATCGACCTAAAGAACTTGACTGCTGACTGTGCTGTCACCTTCCTCACTGCTTCCACTTCCGGCCACTTTGTGAACTTGTCAATCACAACGTTCAAGTACTCAAAGCCCCCGACAGCTCAGGGAAAGGGTCCGAGGATGTCGAGCCCCCAGACTGAAAATGGCCAGGATAAAGGGATTGTCTGGAGAGCTTGAGCTGGCTGGTGTATCTGCTTGGAATGGAACTGGCACGCTTCACACTTGGTTACTTGTGTAGTTGCATCCTGGAGGGCTGTCGGCCAAAAGAAACCTTGCCTGAACACTTTGCCGGCAAGTGCTCTTGCACCAATGTGGTGACCACATATGCCTCCATGTATCTCTGCCAACAGCTTTTGTCCGTCTTCCCGGTGAATACACTTCAATTTCACGCCGTTGAGTCTTCTTCTGTACAGTGTGTTGTCAACAAACTGGTACATACTTGACTGCCGGGCTACTCTTTCCACTTCTTCTTGCTCTTCGGGAAGTTCTCCTGTCTAAAGGAAATGGACAATCTGCTGTGCCCATGCTGGAGCTTGCGGCTCGAAAACAAGGACTAAAGGCGCATCTGCTGCTGTGGGAACATCCGCTTCTACGGCAAGAACCTGTGGCTCTGCCGGAGCTTGATGTTCCCCGGCAAGCTTGCCGGAGCAAAACTTGTCGGGAGCGTCTACTTCAATGGAACAAACCCTAAGGCTTGTCGGAGCAGACTGCTCCTCAGCATCCTTGGTGTTGATTTTGGGGACCTTCTTGGCGGCGGTTTCGGGGAGCTCTGCCGGAAAATAGTCACCAGAAATCAACTTCCTCTTCTTGCTCTGTCCAGTTGATGGCGTTACAAATGGTTGAGTCAGCTTGAGCACAAAGATCCCTGGTTCCACAGGTAACTTAAGTGCAGCGCACTTTGACAGGCCATCGGCAATGTCGTTCTGAGCTCTTGGAACATGTTCCATCTGTAGGCCGTCAAAGTGCTCTTTTAGCTTTCTCACTTCATCAACGTAAGCTTCCATCAATGGACCCTGATAATTCTTGTTCACTTGGCGGATGACAAGCTGTGAGTCACCCCTGACAATGAGCTTCTTGATCCCAAGGTCTGCCGCGATCCTGAGACCGGCAAGCAATCCTTCATACTCTGCAGTATTGTTCGTTGCTTGCTCCTTGGGAAAGTGCATCTGGACTACGTACTTGAGGTGCTCTCCGGTGGGTGCAACTAGTAGCACGCCCGCACCGGCGCCTTGCAGCGAGAAGGCACCATCAAAGTACATCAGCCACTCTTTGCTCGCTTCCTTGACGGGGATGCTCGTTTCTGGAATTTCTTCATCCTGTGTTGGCGTCCACTCTGCTATGAACTCTGCCAATGCTCTGCTTTGGATAGTTGAAGTGCTTTCAAACTTGAGGCCAAAGCTTGACAGTTCCAGTGCCCACTCGACAATCCTGCCTGTCGCTTCCGGATTTTGCAATATCCTCTTCAGCGGAAAACGAGTGACGACTGTGATCTCATGTGCTTGGAAGTAATGGCGCAGCTTTCTCGAGGCCATGAGGAGGCCGAAAAGCAATTTCTGCACACCAGAGTACCTTGACCTAGCCCCCTGCAGAAGGGAACTGACAAAGTAAACTGGGCGCTGCACCATTCTCTTCTGCATCTTCTCATGCTCCTGCGCAGATCCATCCTTGTCGGGACTAGAGCTTGCCGGTGAAGTCCCCTGCTTGTCGCTGGATGTGTCTGCCGTGGTTGCTGGCTCATCATCCGCCTCCCTCTCTGCTACTAACGCAGCACTAACCACTTGATTGGTTGCCGCTATGTATAGCAGCAACTTCTCTTGTGGCTTAGGTGCGACAAGTGTTCGAGTGGAGGACAGGTATCTCTTCAAGTCTTGTAGCGCAGCCTCCGCCTCCGGAGTCCATTTCATTGGACCTGCCTTTTTCAAAATTTTGAAAAATGGCAGGGCGCGCTCAGCAGACCTAGAGATAAACCTGCTGAGAGCAGCTACGCAACCGGCAAATCTTCGTACATCCTTGGCGCGCTTCGGTGCTTCAATCTGCTCAATGGCCTTGATCTTGTCGGGATTGGCCTCAATTCCGCGTTGAGACACAAAGAATCCGAGAAGCTTGCCGGAGGGGACTCCAAACACGCACTTCTCGGGGTTAAGCTTGAGGTTGATCTTGCGCAGATTTGCAAAGGTTTCGTCTAAATCTTGGATCAGAGTCGCCTTGTCGTTGCTCTTGACCACTATGTCATCCATGTAGGCTTCCGTGTTTCTGTGCATCTGTGGCTCAAAAGCGTGATGGACTACTCTTGCAAATGTTGAACCAGCATTCTTTAAACTGAAGGGCATCCGTACGAAATAGTATGTGCCACATGAGGTGATGAATGCGGTCTTCTCCTCATCCTTTTCTGCCATGAAGATCTGATGGTATCCTGAGTATGCATCAAGAAATGAAAGCAAGTCACATCCGGCCGTGGAGTCAACAATTTGGTTGATGCGCGGCAAGGGAAATGGGTCTTTGGGACAAGCTTTATTGACATCGGTAAAGTCGATACTAAGCCTCCATTTCCCGTTCGCCTTACACACGACTACAGGATTGGCCAACCACGTACGATGGAGCACTCCTCTGACAAGGCCTGCTACTTCCAATTTCTTGATCTCTTCTGCAATGAATTCTTGGCGCTCCACTGCCTGTTTCCTGACTTTCTGCTTGACAGGCCGCGCATGAGGACAGACGGCAAGATGGTGCTCGATTACTTTCCTGGGAACACCGGGGATGTCAGACGGTTGCCACGCAAACACGTCGACGTTGGACCGCAGGAAAGCAACGAGCGCGCTTTCCTATTTAGGGTCAAGAGTGGCACTGATGGTGAAGGTACCACTAGTGTCGTCCTCCTTGGCGGACACCTTCTTGGTCTTTGGTGGAGCTGCCATTGTCTTCTTACACTTGCCGGTGGAGCTCGATGGTGCGTCCTCGACGGTAGCGCAGCACTCCGAAGAGGTGCGCTTGCCGGAGTGGGCATCAGAGCTCTTGCCGGACTTGGTCTTCTTCTTCGCCCCGGGAGCTTAAACGGCAAGTAACTTGCGATCTGTTGCTGCTGCTGCTTCCCGATAGATCTTGTCGGCACAAATAAGAGCATCCTTCTTGTCGCCAGGGACAGAGATTACACTTATCGGGCCTGGCATCTTCAGTATGTTGTATGCATAATGAGAGGCTGCCATGAATTTGGCGAGCGCTGGACGGCCGAGTATCCCATTGTAAGGCAATGGAAAATCAGCAACGTCAAAAGTGACCCTCTCAGTCCTGAAGTTCAACGCGCTGCCAAATGTTACCGGCAACGTGATCTTCCCCTTCGGCTTGCTCCTTCCCGGATTGATTCCTTGGAATGTGCCGGTCTCTTCGAGCTCGCTATCAGGGATTTGGAGTTTCTGGAGCACCGCGGAGGAGATCAGGTTCAAGCCGGCCCCGCCGTCAACTAGCATCTTAGTGACCTTGAGGTTGCGGATAGTTGGTGAAACCAACATCGGCAAGCACCCGACCGCAGTTATGCGATCAGGGTGGTCCTCAATATCAAAGGTGATAGGCGTGCTGGACAATTTCAGAGGCTTGCGTGACTTGATGGGTGGTTCTGCCGCATTAACTTCCCGCACCCACTACTTGAGCTAGTGGTGTGAAGTATGCAGAGAAGCACCACCGTCAACGCACACGACCTCTGTGGCTTTCTGGAACTCCTGCTCGTCGGTCTCGTCATCATCCATATCTTCATCATCGTCCTCATCTTCATCCTTGTCGCGGCCGCGGGGAGGTCTGTCTCCTTGCCGCTGCTTGGCCTTGCCGCGGTGTCCTCCTCGGCCGGGATGTTTCTTGCTGGCTCCTCCAGCACCTTCCTGGGCTTTCTCCTTGTCGCGCCGCTCGTATTCAGCCTTTTGTTGCTCGACAAGCTGCTCGACCTTCTTGCAGCTCTGGAGGTCATGGCCCTTGGTGCGCTGGATCTTGTAGTACTGCTTGTTGGTGTTGTCCTACTTGTCAGCGACTGCCACAGCTGCGGCAACCTCCTTGCCGGAGCTACCAGCTTCGGCTTTCTTGCCGGACTGCTCAACAACTAGCACATCTTTGCCTTTCTTCTTCCTGTTGTTCCGCCGCCGGTTCTTCCTTGCCGGGGCAGTCTCCTCACTATCAGATCCTCCTGCTCCTGTATTCTCTCCGGGGAGTTTCCTCCCTTCCTCAGCACGTGCACACTTATCGGCCAGGGCATATAGCTCACTGATGTCTCTGATCTTGCACATCGCCATCTCCTCCCGCATCCTGCGGTTCCGCACGTTCTGATGGAACGCGCTGATTACCGCGGCATGGTGGACATCTGGGATGTTGTGCTGTATACGGCTGAATCTCTGAATGTACTTGCGCAGGGGCTCTCCTTCCTTCTGGGCGAGCAGATGAAGGTCGCTCTCTTGGCCATGAGGCTTGTGGCCGCCTGTAAAGGCGCCGACAAACTGATGGCACAGGTCTGCCCAGGAGGATATGGAGTTGTCCGGCAAGTGCATGAGCCAGGATCTGACATTGGGCTTGAGCACCAGCGGGAAGTAGTTGGCAAGGATCTTGTCGTCCCGTCCCCCGGCAGCTTGCACCGCGATGGTGTAGATGCTGAGGAACTCCAACGGATGCGACTTGCCGTCATACTTCTCTGGTACATCTGGCTTGAAATTCTTCGTGCTGGGCCACTGGACTTGCCGCAGCTCACGAGTGAACGCAGGGCAACCTACCGCGTACGGCAAGTCGCCTGGTTCCCATGGCGCATGCATGTCAACAGAGGGCCCAGCGCGCTTGTCGGATTGATGTCGCGCTTCTCTTCGGCGCTCGATGCGAGTACGAGCGTCTTCTTGCTGTCGTTCGTGAAGAACTTGGCGCTGATCGCGACAAGCTCGTGGATCTGATGATGCGATGGAGTCGCTGTCGAGGTGGATCCGACGAGTCGGTGATTTTGGCCTTCGGGGTGGAGAGTGCATGGTGGTTGCCCCCCCACCAGTTTCGTCGCCACCGGCTCATGCCTGGCGGTCCTGCCGCGGCCGCGATGCACTTGGCTGCTGCGGAGTGTCGCCATTGGCAAAGCCGATGAGACTCTGAATGGTGGCCCTCCATTGGTCGATCTTGTCTTCCGCTGGAGGGTAATCCAGGAGCAGTTCAGCTCGCGCCAAAGCTTCTGCTGGACTAGTGGGAGGCAGTGGCGAACGGTGCGAGGAGCGGGATATGCTCGGACTTCTAACTATGTTAGAAGGAGTAGTATCCCGTCCAGGCGACCGTGCCTCGCTCGTGCCAGCATGTTGGCGTGCATGCTGGTCTTGAGCACCCAGAGATCCACCAGCTCGATCTTGGCTCAACAGACGTATGGTACTGCGAGTACCATGACGCTGTCGGTCCTGCACCTCCTGAGATGGGCGCGGTACATGTACGGACGCCGAGGTCTGTGCAGCCTTGTCCTTGGACCTGGCAGCATCGTGAGCTTCCTCGTCGACGTCCGTTCTTCCGCCGGCGTCTACTCCACCACCCGTTTGCTCTGGTGGTGGTGGAAGTGACGTGGACGGAGCAGCTGCCGCCGAAGTTTTCTTCTTCGGTGGCATGTCGATGAAGAAAATGAAGATCTAGCTCGTGTGCACACCGGATCAGGTTCACACAATCTCGACACCCCCCTACCTGGCATGCCAAAGATGTCGGGGAAACTGATCCACGAACACCTATCGGGCCGGTGGACCGAGCCCTTTTCGGTTTGGTAGGGGGCGGAGGTTGCACGAAGAGCGGATCGAGGTGAAGCACACGAGCAGTTTACCCAGCTTCGGAGCTCTCCGGAGAGCTAATACTCCTACTGCTGCTTGTCTGATTGTATTGAGTTCTTGCTCAGGAGCGCTGAGTGCTACAGTACACTCTAGCTGCTAGCGAGACCGAGCGTGTGTGATTTTCTGGGTTCGAACCCCCTCTACGTTGCGCATGGGCCTCCTTTTATACGCACAAGGGGTCACCGACAGGTGGCAATCGTAGACAAGGGTAAAAATGGAAAAAGGGGGGTGGTTGGTACAGCTACCTGCACAGTACATCCTACCTAACCCTGATGGCAGGGGACAAGGGCATTAAATGCCCGTCTGCGTCGCCCGAACAGTGCAGAAAAGGACCGTCAGGGACGCCACCGCTCGCCACGATGGCAAACTTGTCAGCGTCGCATGCCACCGCGCACCGCTGGCTGCAGAGCCTCCTGCCACGCGCGCCTGTAAAGGCCCCAAGGCGACACGTTGGTGGATGTGCTGGAGCATGGGTACAGAGTGGTTGCCTGCCGCGGCAAGTGCCTTGCCGCGGCCGTTGCCTTGCCATGCCCGGAATCTTGTCGCCCACCGGGCCTTGCCGGGACGCGTGGCGCATCGCGGCAAGTTCCTCGAAATGCCTTGGTTGGCCTTCCCAGCAAGCTCCTCTTGCCGGGGCCTTGTCTCCTTGGCTTGAATACTTCGTCCTTGAATGGCTCCAATGGAACCACGGAGGACCTTGGCCGTCGCCCGGCAAGCCTTGCCGCGGGGTGCTGCAACTGCCCGTGCACAAGTTCGGGATACTAGGGGACCCCTACTCTAGTACACCGACATAGTGTGAGGTTGCCATCGCCGGAGAATAACAGACGGCATTGGTCAGTAGAGGAATGCCTAGACGGCAATGGGAGTAGGGTGGTCCGGCAAGTCCTACGCGGCAGCACAGCTAGCCATGGGAGGCGGTAGTGATGTCTACTATGCAACCTTCTTCTTCTAGACGTTGTTGGGCCTCCAAGTGCAGTGGTTTGTAGGACAATAGAAAATTTCCCTCAAGTGGATGACCTAAGGTTTATCAATCCGTGGGAGGCATAGGATGAAGATGGTCTCTCTCAAAAAACTCTGCAACCAAATAACAAAGAGTCTCTTATGTCACCAGCACACCCAATACAATGGTAAATTGTATAGGTGCACTAGGTCGGTGAAGAGATGGTGATACAAGTGCAATATGGAGGGTAGATATAGGATTTTGTAATCTGAAAATATAAAAACAGCAAGGTACGAGAAAAGAGCTTGATGTCTACTATGCAACCTTCTTCTTGTATACATTGTTTCCAAGTGCAGAGGTTTGTAGGACAGTAGCAAATTTTCCTCAAGTGGATGACCTGAGGTTTATCAATCCGTGGGAGGAGTAGGATGAAGATGGTCTCTCTCAAACAACCCTGCAACCAAATAACAAAGAATCTCTTATGTCCCCAACACACCCAATACAATGGTAAATTGTATAGGTGCACTAGTTGGGCGAAGAGATGGCGATACAAGTGCAATATGGATGGTAGATACACTACTGGAATCTCGCATTTTGCCGTCTGCCTCCTCTTTGCCGTCCGCCTGCTGACGAGAAAGAGTCTCCTTGCCGTCCGCTTCCACAAAGCGGACGGCAAAGAAAGAGTTGATGGAAAAATGTGTATTTGCCTTCAGCTGATTCTTTGCCGTCAGCCAGCTGACAGTAATAAGCTGGAAGGCAGATGGCAAAGAGCCCAACAGGGCACGGCGCGGCTAGGTTAGGTTCTTTGCCGTCAGCGAAATCTTTGATGTCCGCCTTCCTGTCCTTTACCGTCCGCCAGCGGATGACAAAGAACGTGCCCAGCTAACGGCCGTCTCCCCTTCTGCTATGCGCGCCCTTTGCCGTCTGCTAGCGGACGGCAAAGAACGTGCCCCCACTAATTAGTAACGGCCGCCCCACCCCAACTGCTCTCTACCCCTCACTCTCACCCCCTCTCCACCCCGCGCCCCCACTGACCCGCGCCAGCACCGCCATCGTCGAGCACCGCCACCGCCCGGACGCTGCCG
>NC_041387.1:325533274-325533846 GCF_002162155.2 Triticum dicoccoides | reverse complement strand
GTGAGCAATCCCACCGCCCGGCGCCCCTGGGCCCTGCCGGCGTGCCGCAGGCCTCCCACCCCTACCGCAGGTGAGCCCCGGTCACACCCCTGTTCTCCTAGTTTTTCCTGTTTTTTCTGTTTTTAGTTTAGATTACTTTTAGTTTAGTTTTAGATTTAGTTTAGTTTAGATTACTTTTAGTTTGGTTTTATATTTAGTTTAGTTTAGATTACTTTTAGTTTGGTCTTAGGTTTAGTTTAGTTTTAGGTTTATGTTTAGTAATGAAAAAAAACTAAGAATAATTAGAAGAAGAGGAGGAGAAGAAGAATAGGTAGGTTTAGGTGTAGTTTTTTCCTGTCTTGTTTTAGGTTAATTAGTGATAGGTTTAACTAGAGGAAAAAGGAGAAGAAGAAGAAGAAGAAGAAGATGAGGAGGAGGAGGAGAAGGAAGAAGAAGAAGAAGAAGAAGAAGAAGAAGAAAGAGGAGAGGAGGAGGAGGAGGAGAAGAAAGCTAGAGCCGAGGATGAGAAGAAGAAGACCACCGACACCCCGACCCCGACCACCGACACCCCGACACCTGAGACCCCGACCACC
>NC_041387.1:325524600-325532539 GCF_002162155.2 Triticum dicoccoides | reverse complement strand
CCCAACACCCTGACACCACACCACGACAACCTGACAGCACACCCCGACCCCAACACCCCCCTGACACCCCGATCGACCCCGGACATGATGATGATACAAAAACATCATATATATTTGTGTTGATCGGGTGTATTTTTACTATGTTCGTGATGATGATACACTTAAATTATATACATATTATTATGTTCATGTCAGGTATCCAATTTTTTTATGTTGTACTAATTTCGTTTACTTTTTGTCATTGCAGGTGTTGACAGGATGGTGGGCAAGGGTCCAGAGCACCCCGAGCCTCCTGTGAGCGCTACTGGGAGGGGTGGTTCCATTATTGCACCCCATCCTCTCCGGAGAGCGCTGCTAGATAGTATGCAGACAACTGCGGCTGGCGCTTCTACTTTGGCTGGGAGAGGTCGCGGGAGGGCGAACAAGGCTAGTAGAGGTGGATGAGGCACCGGGAGAAGTAGGAAGGCTGCTACGCCTTCCTCCCCGCCACCCTCAGCTGATTCACCTGACCACAGGATGGCTCCATCTGACGTGGACCCTCTTGGACTCAGGTCCATGAGCCTTCGGGCCACCATACTCGGGTCGCTGATCCTTCGGCCCATGTGAGTCCGGTCCTAGAGTCTTCGTCCCAGAAGACTCCAGTCACGGGGTCTTCCTCCCAGAAGACTTCGGTCATGGGGTCTTCATCCCAGAAGACTCCGGTCCCGCCGTCTTCTTCTCACGAGACTCCGGTCCCGTCGTCTTCTTCCCACGAGACTCCGGAGGCTAGTGGGTCGGTTGATGGTAGCGAGGACATCTTTTGAGATGATAGCTATATTGAGGATGAGATTGTTGAGAAGGGCAAGAAGGTCTACAGGCATGGCGGTACAAAGCTCCCGCTCGTGCGGACGACCCTCGACCAGAGGTGGTTGATTGTGCCTAAAGGGTTGAAGTAAGTGCATTTACTATTTTTTTAACCTTTTGCCTTCATGTTCCTTCAAATTAATATCTAATGCGTTTGCCTTGTCATACTGCCGGGGCTGGCATTACCCCCGTGACCATAGTGTCCGCAGGCCCAACCAGGTCCTTGGCATGCTTTGCCAGCAGTACTTCCCTGGGTGGGTCATGATGCCCGGTGAGGGTCAGGTTCCACAGCTAGCACTGAGCTGGAAGTTTTACTTTGTTGCCCCAGCCCCTCCAGGGGTGATGGTCGCGGGTGTTGCATGCAAGACAATGGCCGACATTGTGTTCCGTCGGTTTTGGGTAATTTCTCCTTTAGAGAATTAAAAATGAACACTACCTACCTAGTGATTGTACTAATCATTGTTTTCTTCTTTGATTGCAGACCTTCTATAGGGTTTCAGAGGGAGAACAGGAGGCCGCGGCTATGGTTGTCGAAGCCGAGTGCAAGCGCCTACTTCAGAACTTACGGCACGAGGCTCGGGTGCAGGCCGTTCGAGACTACTACGCCTCGCAGGGTATTAGGAGGGCCAAGAAGAAGTGTCGTGGCAAGTTTCTGAGTAGGGACAAGTACTTGTCTGTAATTATACCTATTCTTAAGGCCTTGAACTTAGTTTTCTTGATTTGATTCGAAGCGCCGAAACTTCTCTTGACTCACTTAGGTGCCCCGAGATGGTGTGTTGATAAGATGAACTGTTGGGAGGCGTTGGTGGATGCGTGGTGCTCTCCTGAATGGCGGCTCGAACACCAAAGGGCCAAGGATAAGCGAGACCAAATAGAAGGTGTGCCACACCATCAAGGGAGCTCCAACCTGTTTGAGTACGGGGATAACTAGGTATGTGGATTGCCACATGATTCATGCAATTTCATTCTTCATGGTAGCATTTATCCTTTCCAAAATGACTTAATATGCTTAGTTAGTTAAAATGACATAATAACTACCTTGGATACTTCAATAATGGCATAATTACCTCAATAATGACTTAATATGCTTTGTTAGTTAAAAAATGGCGTAACTACCTTCGGTAGCTCAATAATGACTTAATATGCTTTAGTTAGCTCAAAAATAGCATAACTACGTTGGTTAGCTCAATAACGACATATTTAGCTCTAAAATGACATAATAACCTTTAGATAGCTCTATAAAATGACTTAATATTCTCTAGTTAGTTAAAAATGGCATAACTACCTTCAATAGCTCAATAATGACATAATTAGCATACTTCGGTAAAAATGGCATAATAATATTTCTTAGCTCCAAGATGACCTAAACTTAGCTTATTTTCCTCGACAATGACATAATAACCTTTCTTATCTCCAAAATGACCTAAACTTAGCTTATTTTCCTCGAAATGACATAATAATCTTTGTTAGCTCCAAAATGATCTAAACTTAGCTTATTTTCCTCGAAAATGACATAATAACCTTTCTTAGCTCCGAAATGACCTATTTACATAGTAATATCATTCTTAATGCTAGCTTGAGCCTTAATGCTAGCTTGTTCCTCTCTCCCAGGCGCACTACCACAAGAAGCATGTGCCTTCTGTGTTCGACCTCTATGGCGTGGCCCATATGGCCCCGTACAAGAAGGCCAAGGCATACACGGAGTCTGACCTAGATCATCCAGAGAACTTCACCAACATCTCCTCCCACCACAAGCTTGTGAAGTACAGGGACGAGGGGAAGACGAGGAAAGGGGAGGACTTTAACCTGAGTGAGGATCCTTTTGATATAGAGCTAGTGATGATATCTGGTGGCGGGAGGTCCCATGGCTCGTCCGCCATTGTTGATGGACTGTTATGTTGTCCTAAGACTCTCCTGCGGATCAAGAAGCGCCAGAGTAGCTCTGATCCTGAGATAACGCCTCGTGCATGACCCGCGGAGCTCGCCGTGGCGGTTAGTAATATGTACTCTCTGACATTTCCTCCATTACACTGTGTGTGCGTCCGTCGATGATTACAATGCTAACAAGGAGTGTTGTGTTGCAGGTAGCGGTTCAGAAAGAGAGATTGAAGACCCATGAGCTTTTGGAGGAGGCAAAAAGGGAGGCGGTGGAGAGGGAGAGGGAGAGGGAGGAGAGGATGGCTATGCTCTTGAAGGAGGAGAGGAACCGGAATGATGCGTCTCACCGGGCCCTATACGAGCTCATCGTGGTACGTTTCTTATGCATATTATCCCAATCATCCACATAATGTTTGCATTACTAAGTAATATGACTGACTCGTGAGAACCAAATGTGCAGACCATGTACGAGAAAAGCGGTCAGGCCGCTCCGCCGATGCCCCAGATTGCTCCGGCGGGCACGGTGAGTTTGATTTGAATGGTCCTTAGTTACTACTATTCACATTTCAGTTTGCATCATGCTAACGAGACATTATTGGAAATGATCTTTGGTTCAGCATGGCTCCCGACAAGCATCGACCAATCCTTCTGCGTCTGCCAATGCCGGAACCCCGACAGGTCCTTCACCTCCGTCTGCCAAAGGCACAACCCCGACCATTCCTACACCTCTATGATAACAGTATTTTTCTTCTTATTTAGCCTGTTTAGTCCATTTATGACATAATTTAGCCTATTTAGTCCACAAATTACATAATAAGATGAAGAAAATCAAGGAAGAGGAAGGAAAGAAGGAATATGAAGAAAAGAAGAAGAAGAAGAAGTTCTTCTTCTTGTTGTTGTTTTCTTCTTCTTTTCCTCTACTTACTTGTTTTTATTTGTAAATGGCATCATAACCTTGCTAACCTCATAAATCCCATATACTTAGCTTGTTGTCCTCTAAAATGACACAATAAGCTTAGTTAGGTCAAAAATGTCATAATTTGCTAAGTTAGCTCAAAAATGGCACTTTTCTTCTTATTTAGCCTGTTTAGTCCATTTATGACA
The DNA here is from genome assembly GCF_002162155.2 of Triticum dicoccoides. NCBI lineage: Eukaryota > Viridiplantae > Streptophyta > Magnoliopsida > Poales > Poaceae > Triticum > Triticum dicoccoides. The sequence continues at coordinate 325,528,714 of NC_041387.1, read as the reverse complement.
TAATTTAGCCTATTTAGTCCACAAATGACATAATAAGATGAAGAAAATCAAGGAAGAGGAAGGAAAGAAGGAATATGAAGAGAAGAAGAAGAAGAAGAAGAAGAAGAAAGAAGAAGAAGAAGAAGAAGAAGAAGAAGAAGAAGAAGAAAAACTTCTTCTTCTTCTTCTTCTTTTTCTTCTTCTTCTTTCCTCCTCTTACTTGTTTTTATTCGTAAATGGCATCATGACCTTACTAATCTCATAAATGTCATATACTTAGCTAGTTGTCCTCTAAAATGGCACTATAAGCTTAGTTAGGTCAAAAATGGCATAATTTGCTATGTTAGCTCAAAAATGGCACTTTTCTTCTTATTTAGCCTATTTAGTCCATTTATGACATAATTTAGCCTATTTAGTCCACAGATGACATAATAAGATGAACAAAATCAAGGAAGATGAAGAAAAGAAGGAATAGGAAGAAAAGAAGAAGAAGAAGAAGAAGAAGAAGTTCTACTTCTTCTTCTCCTAGTCTTCTTCTCCTTCTTCTAGTCTTCTTCTCCTTCTTCTTCTTCATCTTCTTCCACTACTACTTCTTCTTCTTCTAGTTTTCTTCCTCTTCTTCTTCTAACTTTCTTGTTTACCATTTTGCAGATTGAATTTATTATATGGAAGCTTGCATGGATGGAGTGCTTGTTTATCTGTTCTTGTTTTTGTTTTTATCGAAGAATAATGTGGAACTTGTTATATGGATGTGGAGCTTGCATGGATGGATGCCGACCGCATCTACACAAAGCATCCACTCCTTCCCCTAGCGGACGTGATCCGCCCGGATGTTAGAGATGTGGCCATAGTCGTTTTGTGCTAGAGAGTGTGAAGAGAGCAACCCCAGCAAGCAACCGTGTAGGCTCCTAGCTATGTTATTATATATAGTGGAGCGGTTTCTTTTTCTCTCCATATGAACCTATTTATGCTCCATATGTGCCACTGAAGAAAAAGTATAGCCAACTACTCTACCACACGGTTATTATATGGTTAAATAATATAGGCAATAACAATGACTAATGAGCCGTCAAATCATGAGGCCCACCTTTCTCTATGTTTAACAGAGGAAGCAGCCATCATTTCACTCCTCGTTGAATATCCATCCGCTGCTACCTCCGCAAATAAATAAAAATGTGCTGCTACCTCTGCAGCATGGTTAATAAGATAGCCATGTCCATCACGACGTACAAATATCATTCACTAATACAATAGGATTGGCTTTAAAGCCGGTGATTTTTTTCACTTTGTCTCTTTCTCTTCTTGTCTCATTTACTCATTTGACATAGGAGCATGTGTTGAGGATGGCTATTCCTTTCGATGGTACTTGTTCATGGGGTTTAAGACAAAGCAGCTCGGAATAATTCCCGCTGCCCACCACTCTGAATCGTGCCATCTATGATAGTACTCCCATTGCAACAATGAGGTCCACTAGGTCTAGCATGTCCTGTAAGAAGAGACTGTCACGCAAAACATGCATTTGTGTTGCCTTCTTCCTCATACAGTATGTACTACTAGTACTACTACTACTCGTTACCCTATAAACCTTGCGCTTGGCATCTAAAAAATATTAACCTTGCGCTTGGCTCTTCGCCTCTTTGGGAAGTCGAGCAACGATGGTACTACAGTATATGGTTCTGGCTATTTGAGACCAAATTAATTGTTGCACGTCCACCACGTGGGCAAGGGTCGAGGGGTGAGGGAGAGTGCGTACTACTACGCCCGTTTCAATATGGACTACATATAGAGCAAAATGAGTGAATCTACACTCTAAAATACGTCTATACATCAGTATTTGGAGTATGTACTAGTATTTCATATTGAAATCTGCTAAAAGACATATATTTCAAACAATATGATAATCTCTCTAACCAAGGTAGGGGAGTATATGTCTAACACGTGGGCGAGGGAGCGGGCGTAGGCGTAGTAAGCAAGTTTCTCCTCATCCTGCGACTCTGCGAGCCACCGCTCCCGTGCGCAGGGGTGAGGATGTACTAAGCAAGCTTCTCCTCGTTCTGTGAGTTGACGGGGCACATCAAAAGTAATACGTACAAAGCATCTCCAGCCTTGCCTCTAACGTAAGCCCCAAACGGTTTGCCTCTTTTTTTAAATAACGCGTATAGTCGCAATAAGTTTGTTCACCCGCGGTACACGATCCTCCATGAAGTGGAAAACTAGTATACGTGTCAAATTTCCACGTGGGCTGCCTTTTCATACAGAAATGAGCTCCATCGTGTACCCGCGCGGGTGTGGTTAGGAAAGAGACGGGAGTACGTGCGCCGTGCGTGCACCTCTTCTCTTCGTGCATGCGCCCCCCACATCCGTGGGTGTGTGTGAGAGAGATACAAACCTAGAGAGATGTCGTGTGTGTTCGTGAGTGTTTTTTGTTATGGGGAGGGTGATTTAGTGAATGTATTTGTGGGAATATGTGTCGATGTTGTCTCAAACAAAAATGTGACACATGCAATGTGTGTGAAATAGAGGCCTATCTATACCATATATAGAGGGGGTGATCCACGAGAAGAGAGGGAGGGGTCATACATATCGATAGAGTTGAAGAGACACTACTAGGAAAAGGCCTGCTAGTGGCACACCTGTTTTGGCTACTAATGGCGCACTACAGGTGCGCCACTAGCATCACGCCATTAGAATTTAATACTAATGGCGCACTATTAGTATACCAAATACTAATGGCGCACCAGGGAGTGCGCCATTAGTATATCACACGGTGCGCCATTACTATATGACTTAGTAATGGCGCACCACATAGAAATGCGCCATTACTAACATTTTTTTTCAAAAAAAATTCAGAATATTTTTTCTATTTTTTTTCATTTTTTTCTTAATCTCGGGTCACTATGGCTTAATCTCATGTCAAATCGCACTAAGTAGTCAAACTTCCCAGAAGGTCACCCATCCTCACACTACTTCAGCCCGAGCAAGCTTAACTTCGCAGTTCTATCCAACCCCAGCACCACCTCACTTAACATATCAATCCTACTAAACCTTGTTGATGTCTAGGACTTTGTTCATGTTCATGAGTATGATGAAATTTTCAAAAATATTTCAAACTTCCCGGTCATATTACGTATCATTTTTTGAAAAAAAAATCCAAAAAAAAATTGAAACCAATTTTTTTTCTGTTACTAGTGGCGCACCTAGCAAATGGTGCGCCACTAGTAAGTTTGAAAGTTTTCCCATTTTCCCCCTCTAGATCTTAAAAACCCCGTAACTTTTTCTATTAGGTTTTTGAGGATTTTGAAAATGTTTAACGGGGTTCTCCCGGTTAAATTCGGATGTAACTTTTTGAGTAGATGATTTTTCGTATAAAAAACCTTTTAATCCGAGTTCGTATGCAAAAGTTATGCCCATTTTACAAATTTCACAGAGATTTTGCAAATAAAGTAGAAATTCATATTTGTAAATTTTTCGAACAAGTAGACCACATATCACATGGGAAACTTATTTTCTTTTATTTTTTTGAAAATTCCATCATTTTCTTTTATTTTTTTAAACTGAAAAGACGGTCCAGGGGGGGATTTTTTGTCAAAACTAGTAATGGCGCACCGTGGGTGCGGTGTGCCATTACTAGTTAAACTCGTAATGGCGCACCACACGCATGGTGCACCATTACTAGTTTTAAAAAAGATAAAAAAGATTGAAAAAAATTGAAAAAAAAATAGTAGTGGCGCACCGGGGGTGTGGTGCGCCATTACTAGTTTAACTAGTAATGGCGCACTATCCCTTGGTGCGCCACTACTAGTATTTTAAAAAAATGTTAGTAGTGGCGCACCGTGGATGTGGTACGCCATTTGTATTTGGACACTAATGGCTCACGAACACATGGTGCGCCATTAGTATATAGTAGTGGTGCACCACATGTGTGGTGTGCCATTAATGTCCATATTATCTATAGTCCTTTTCCTAGTAGTGAGAGGATCTAGCGTGTGGGTGCGAGATCGATGAAGAGAGTCAACGAAATTGTGTGTGTCCACGTCAAAGTTATAGGGCGACTAACCTACCAGAACGTCAGAGGGGAGAGGGCAAGTTTGTGTGTGGCGGGGAGACATGACTAGAGCGCTTGATGTTAGTGTGT